>NC_135168.1:6232130-6392130 GCF_041146795.1 Maylandia zebra | reverse complement strand
ATTATTGCATCCTCTCACCACAGGAGGCGCTGTTGGCACCACTGATTGCTGATCAGCTGTTCTCTGATGATCTGATTGATACTGTGAATAACGGGACTCACTGAACTCTGTGACACAGTGAAGATTACAGAGTTTAACTTCACCCTTTAAGACTGACCACAGAACCAAGTCCGCCAGAGCTTTTGTTATATTTTTACATGCTGTGGAGCCATTTGTGGGAGCATTTCAAGTTGCTATGCATCAATACAACTGTTATAGCCCTAATTTTAATAATATGTATGCATTAAGTCCATAGTAACTACATAAACTGCAAAAAAACCCTCTGCTCATCCATCTCTGTGTGTATCAGGATACATTTGGTTCATAATACACAGAAAAATCAGAGTTATTACCTGTAATAAATGTGAAAGATTCCTGCAGTGATAACCAGGCAGGACTGAAACACATCCAAGCTGTCACCACGGTAACAGCACCGCCCATCCACAGGTGAGGGGAGGAGCAAAAAGGGGGACTTTGACCATTTTATACTAAAAACACTCAACTAATGTTTGTAATATGAAACAAATAAGCCCACATTAATGTGAGCGTTTATTAAATAATAATAATGATGATTTCCTCCTGATCTCATTTCCACAGCAGAGAAAACTGTGGTGTATATTGAGGTGGAGGGTGTGGTCTGTGGCTCAGGTGTAGAGTGAGGGTGGGGTGCACCACAGCAGCATGCTGGGACTGCTGAGGGTGGAGGAGGGAGTGATGATGACATCAGAGCTGCAGCACAGAGACCAGTGAACACACAGTCTGTTCATCTTTGCATAGATACAATATACAGCACAATATTGAATGACAGACACGCTGTGGGAGCTTCCACAGATACACTGACGTCAGCATCCAGAGTCCTCCTGCTGCTCCCCCCTCAGAGCCCCGTGATCAGCACCAACACATTCAGTTAGATGACAGAGTCCAGCTGCAGCTAGAATCAGCTCCCCTCTGTGAACAACAGCACAGCGTCAGTGTTTCACACTCAGTGAAAGGAGGAAACAGCAGAAGAACACCATGTGTGCTACGTTTCCCAGGACACACTACAAACTGCACAAATACAGAGCAGCACGTGGAAGGACCTGGAGCTGCATTTACAGAGCTGCAGACAGCGTGATGTCCTGTATGGACAGGTGGAAGGAACCAAGTCCTCAGCTGGAACACTCGTGTTTGTCCACAGACAGGAAACACAGCAGGAAACTTCCTCACAGAAGTGCAGCTCATGGATAACACACTTCCTGTCAGTCAGAATGAGGCTGCAGCCAAACACAGAAAGGTGTTTTTGTCCAGATGAGCCCAGAGAAGAAACACGAGTGTTCACAGACATCAGAAGCTCAGAGAGGTGAAACATGAGGTTGGAGTCCTCGTCAGCATCCAGAAGAGCTGCTGTGAAACCCTGAGTACTCATGACAGACTCTGATGGCACAAACACATCATGATTCAAACAGAAAGACAAACATGGAGCTCCTGATCCTCCTGCATGAGAACAAGCTGACATGAGCGCTGTGTCTGAGAGTGTCTCCCTGTCACAGTGACAATAACACAGCTGCTGCTCACAGTCATTAAACTGACCTGAGGTCAGCTGTGCTCCTTACATATGAACCATGTGACCTCACATCAGTGCTGTGGATGACTGTAGTCATAGAAGAGTAGAGCTGTAGCAGGTGGTGTGAGGAGGAGGTGGTGTATTGTAGTTAACGCAGTACTGAAACACTCCAGCAGAGGGCGCTGTTAAGTCCTTATTGTAACACAGTTACTGTGTGCAGTTAGACTTCATACATAATCTGCACTTATTTCCATCAGACATGCTGTCAGGAAATGATTGGTTTCTATTGATTCTACTTCCTGTTGACTCGTTTGATGACAGTGAAACAATCACAGCTGATTGTGTGATGATGTAAACTGTCACTGTTACATTCAGTGTGTGTGACATAATGTTAGTGCAGGCTGATAACAGCCTGGTTCTGTTAGAAACACATGAACGTGTCCATAGATCAGTGTGTGTTTAACATGAGAGCTTCAGCCCTGCTGATGTGTTAAATAAAGACATGCAGGAAAACTGATGAGACTCTGAAATAACTCTTTATATTTATAATGTAACTCTGCATCAAAAGAACAACAAAGGATCCCAGACAGGTTTCTGTGAACAAAGACCATTCTGATGTTTCTGTGTTTCTAACACTTTGACATTATTAGTAAACAGACTGCAGTGAGCAGCATTTATAAAGAGCTTCTATATAAAGATATGACAGCTGTTTGACAAGTTTATCACTCTGTGTTTGGACCTGATCAGTCCAGCTGTTTACTTGAAACATGTTCATTTACCTGTTCTGTTATATTCATGTTCTTGTCTCTGTTGAAAACACATTTTAATGTCCCTCAGATTTTTCTCCCAGATGAATAAATATAAAAATGACACAAACTGACTGCAGCTACTTTTTGTCCTTTCTGTCAAAAACCTTCATGTGACTCATGAGAGACACGTTTCAGCTGTTTGTGACAGATCAGAGGCCAACAAGTCATTTATAACACTTTCCATCATTGTTTAAAGTTCTCAGTGTTTCTGTGTTGCTGCGTATAGGATCTCCCAGCATCATCACTGTGCTGTCCAATCATTGTGTGCGAGGTTACCCTTATAGTGCGATGTGTGTTTGCACAAAGAGAAGCATGTGTGTCAAATATAAATAAGCACAGAACAGAAACAGCTGCTGGTTTCTTCTGTTTAGAGTCAAGTTAGTGTTTTGTGTCTTTGTTTGAGGCCTGATGTCGAGCAGAGGTGTGTGTAACTGCACTGCTCTGTTATATGTGTGAAGTGTGTGCTTCTCTTCAGCATCATCTTTGTCACTGCTGATTCCTTTGTGTCATCATGTGTTGAGAAGAGAGAACAGTTATAACGGAGGAGCAAAAGGAAGCCCTGAAATCTGCATCAACAAGGAAGTGTTGGCTCACCAGTGATCCCAGCAGAGCCACTGGTTTGGCTCCAGTTGTTCTAGATTCAATGATGTTGTTGCTACAGATACATGTCAGCATCTTTATTGAATTTAATATGAAGCAGAAATGGTGTCATTAGGAGAAGAAGAGGAGAACAAGTCCGGCGAGGAGGCAGCAGCTCTTAAAGATGAAACAGCAGCTCAGCCCTGAGCTCAGAGAGCTGCACATGAAAAAGCTCCTCAAGCAGATCCTGTCAGAGGTTTGTCATCAACAGGAGGAACTGTTCACATCATAGGATGAAGATGCTGTCAGCTGGATGAAGAAGGTTATTTAATGCAAACGTTCACACTGAAGTCAAATTGTTGTCGTGTTGAACAGATTCATGTACTGATCGTCTCCAGAATGTTAGAAGAGCTTCAATGAATCATTAGAAACAACTTACAGCTGCACAGCTGTGTCAAACACATCTGTGTGTCATTGTGGGATTGTTGTGTTTCTACATGTGACACACGTCTAAAACATGCACACAATCTGAACACAAACAGGGACTCATGTGTTCCCACAGCCAGATGCTGAGAGCCATTTCCTTGTAGTCCTGTGTCTACATACATGAACCATTAGATGTTATTGGAATGATTGTCAGCTCTGATAGTTTCATGTGTGTTTAGCTGGACGCTGTTTGATCCTCGACATGTTTAAAGGTGTCCAGTCCTGAGACACTGGGGCTGGAAACAGCTGTGATGTCATTGGACTGTCACACAGACAGAAGTGCATGAAGTGAGCAGCCGAGGAGCCGCTGATGTTTTGGATTCAACAGCATTTGAAAGGTCGACACAGACACATTTGCACACAGAAAGCTGAATCTGTCATATGCCACAGTGAACTCACTGTTCAGTGTTTTTCAGGAAGCTTCTTAACTGCCTCTGCTGCCAAACAAGCAGCTGATGTCCTTGAGAAGAAGCTGAAGAAGTCTTCAACAACAAATACAGGAAGTGGACTTTCAAATACTAGATTCACTTTAGACTCACAGAGAAATGACTCAACCAGCTGTGTTTGACTATATGAAAGGTCAGTGTGTGTCTGCACACAGACTGTTGTGTTGGACTGTTATTCAGTTGTCTGCTGAATGTTTTCAAATGTCTGCATCTCAGCTGTGATGAGGCTGGGGGTCATGGGAGGCCACCGTAGCAGCCTCTTCAACATCATGACATCATCATAAATGCTGCTGGACTGTCTGATGGGCTGACGGTGAAAAAGCCGTCGGGAAGGAAACAGAAGACATTTCAGAGGCTGCAGCAGATTTCTTTGATTCGGGGCCTTTTTCAGCTTTATTGGACAGAGCAGTGAAGATAAGTGACAGCAAAGCAGAGAGAAAGGGGGCGTGGCCCGGGTCAAAGCCAGGCCAGCTGCTCTCCACCTCGTGGTCACCTGCTCATCCTAGTGAGCTCCACCAGCAGCCCTTTCACACACTTTACACTGTCAAACACTGTGTGTGGACCTCAGCTAACAACAGGCTACATTTAAGTCTGGACTACATGCTTTTATATTGTTTTTATTCCATCAGCAGCTCAACATCATGAGCAGCTTTGACATAAAGACATCAAACTCAAGCTGACTTTAAACTACTTTTAATACAGGGGCTCAAAAACAACAACATCTTTATTATATATCAGGACAGAAAGTCGTTTCATCTCAAAGGGAAACAGCTTTATTTGGAATAACCAGCACTATCAACTGGTTTGGGATCTCCACCAGTTTCATGTCTTTGCAGCTTCTCCAACAAAGTTCCTGTAAAATCAGCATGTTTGTCTTTATTGGTTTGATAGTGATTGATTATTCAGTCCCAATCTGCTGTCATCTAAAGAACAAAATGATGTTTCTATGAGTCACAAAGCTCCAGATGTTGTCGGCTTCACAAAGAAAACAAAGAACTTAAACACAAAGTGTTTGGAGCCAAAATGTTCCCAAGCTGCTCTTTTTGAAATGGCAGAGGTACAGTGGTGTCTAACAGCACACTGTGGAAGGCAAACATGTTATTGTTGGATGAAACTTCATGAATCCTTTGTAGATTTGAGCTGTTGGAGCCTTTCTTTTCTCTTCAGGTGTACAGATGCTGAGGAGGCAGGTGAAGCAGGTGGAGCTGTTGTGATGCTGGCAGAGGGTGTGTCTTAGTAACTCTGTGAGGCAGAACTGGATCCAACATTGTGGATGTGTTGATGTTGGAGCCATTAAGAGTCTCTGGCCACACTGTAGGATTTCCCTTTGATCCACTGTGGGGGCATTTTGGAGTCTGTCAGTGAAACTCTTCATGTTTGTGTTTGACTCCAGTTTATAGAAACAGAGGAATGTGTCATGCTTTTGTTCGGCCTCCACAAATACACACATTTGTTCATTGGTTGGACTTTTTGGAAGGAGACACATTGAAAACCATGTTAATAAGATCTTGTTGTTTCCTGTGGATCCGACACAGAGAGTGGACTTCAGACAGAAAGCGTGGAAGAGATTTTAGAGGCCGTGTGTGGCAACAGGAAGTTTCTGTGTGTTTGCTGATCTTACATGTGGAAAACAACACGTGATGTTTGTGAAGTTCTACAATGATCATTGTTCTCACAGCATTTTGAGTGGGAACAGTTCAAACTGGGAGTAGTGGGAGTTATTTACTGATTGAAACAAGCTGAATGTTTCTGTGATGATGAAGATCAGCAGCTCAGCTGATCAATGAACTGACATCTATCAGTCGTTTCATGAGATGAAGTCATCAGCAGACATTTGTTCTGACTGTGTGATGAATGTCAGAACGTCAGGGCTCTGCTTTAGTCACTGCTTGATGATCATTGGCTCATTGTTGAATCCAGGGCCCAGTCTGACCTCTGACCTTTGCTGCAGGTCTTCTGTGTTATCTCCACTTTCATGTCTGATCTTCTGCTGTATCGTCCAAAATAAACATCTGGATCATTTCCAACACTTCAGCAGATCTTTAGTTTGGGCAGTGCAGCACAGAATAACACATATTGTACTATACTGCCCACTTCCTGATCTTATTGGATCTGTGTGTGAGGTTGGTGAAGGAAACACATGTTTACTGAGTGAGTCGCTGCCATTAGGAACTAGTTTTTATATCACAGCCTGGAAATCACACAGGACCATTTCTGCAAGTGAAAAGTCGTCATTGGAGGAAAATGATTGTGTAGTTTGTGCGACTGAAGAATTGTCCCAACTACATGTGCTGCTGACCCTTGACCTTTTCTTTAGGTGCACAGAGGAGTCTGTGGGAACATCCAGAACTGAGGCATCTTGTGTACAAACGTGTTCAGACCAGATGTCAAATGATGTCAGATGTCATCCGTGAATGGATGCAACTGTGGATCGTTCCAATAAAATGAGGCAGTTTTGTAAGTACAAGCCCACTACAACCCATCATCAACATTTTAAATTACATTATACATCTTCACTGATATAAAGCACCACTATTTTAACCTGATTCACTTTTTCCACTGGTAGGTTCAGCACTGCTGCCTGCTTCAGACTGAATCCAGCAGCACAAAGACACAAGTTAATAAAATCAGCATCTATTCCTTTATCACTGCTTTGTTACAGAGGAGAACAACGCTCCAGTAACGCGTAATCCGATTATTTTTTTGAAGTAACGAGTAAAGTAAGGGATTACTATTGCAAAAACAGTAATTAGATTACCGTTACTTTCCCGTAGGAACGCTGCGTTACTGCGTTACTAAAACCGTGATTTTTTTGCGGGAATGTCTCACGACAGTGACGTAAGCGAGTGCGACGTTGGTGACAACAGCTGTGTGCAGATCAACAATGGATCACATATCGAGTGCAGAGAGAGTATGAGCGTGCAGCGTTTAAAGCGTGGAAGTACTGACCTTACTTTGAGTTTGATTCCATAAAAAGTGACAAAAACATTAGTGTCCGCTGTGCGTGGGAAGAAAACTTCTTTTTACAGCGAAAAAAACCCCTAAACTTCCAACAAGCACCGAGTAGCTACGACGTAATGGGAAACTCACAGAGAAACTCGCGGATTCTTCCACTGACCGCGGCACACCTGCACCAGGGTAAACCTCCGCCTACCCCACTCCTGCTTTACAGGTGAAAATAGAGCAACAGGACCGCTGAGTCTTTGACTTTATTTATTTTCTGCTGTGTTTTACTTGCATCTATTTGAAAGACTGAGTGCAAACACAAAATATTTTATTTTATGTGCTGGAATGTGCAGAAAATAGGTTTAAATGTTAAACTAATTTATTCAAGTCAGAGAATGTTGCAGATAATTAAATGTTTGCTTGATGCATAAAGTTAAAAGATTAAATCTAATAAAACAAGTTTTAAAAAGAGACGTTTCCATTTGATTACATTTTGTATGATGGATTATGCAGAAAAAGTAGAATTGGGCTGAAAGATCTATCGCTTTATCACCTACTCAGGTTGGAAATCGTGTTTTTAAAAAGTAACTAAGTAACTAATTACTTTTGAAAATAAGTAATCAGTAAAGTAACGGGATTACTTTTTTGGGAAGTAATTAGTTACTGATTACTTTTTTCAAGTAACTTGCCCAACACTGGACAGAGTGTTGGCTTCATCACCGACACACGTCACCACATCAGGAAACAGCTGGTTCAGTGAGTATTTAAGGTTCACTGCAGACAAACTGGAGAAAAACGAATCACATGAAACATTTGTTACTGGTTTCTGACCTCGTCGTAGAGACTCACATACCTGTGTTCTGCTATCAGTGTGATCACATGTGCTGGTACAGTTTGCCAGGTTGACCCATGTAACCTCCACTATCCTGTAGACGTGGAATATGTTTCACATATGGATCGCTTCATTACTCGACTATGACTGTGTGCTTCACAGGTGCTTACTGAAGTGCTGCTTTACACAAAACCAGACAGTAAAAATAAGAACTGCAGGTCCAGACCACAGGTTTATGTGTTGATAATGATGATGTGCAGTCACTCATTGTCACAGGATACTTCCTGCAATGATGCTACAGGTCTCGCAGTTCTGCAGAAGTGGAGGAAACAGATGCTTTTCCTAACAGAGACACTTTAATGACTTAAAGAATCTAACTGACACACAAACCTCAGTTTGTCTGACATTCATGAGAGTAAATGCTCCTGAATGTTCTGTTAGTTCACTGGATGTTCACCTGACTTCAAATGTAAAGATCCCTGAGACAAACTCTCACGAGTTCAGCGGCGACGCGATCGCACAACCAGCCGCGACGTTAAAGGCCGACGCGCTCACTACCTTTGGTTACAGCTCTCAGCTCACACGACATACACAAAAATAATGACAACACGAGTCCTCTGTAGGACGTCACTGTGGTTTACTGACAATGTTCTCAACAACAGACGCACAACCCTGGTTTGGTCTGGTTATTTGTGTTGTACGGCTTCGTTGGTCTGACGAGCTTTTAGGGATGTCAGCAGAAGGATTTCACGTGCTGAGGTCATATTTATGAATCAACCTGAACAGCTGATACTTTACCTCTTTATTTTATAACACATATGAACACGTTATAGTAGATTTGTGCAATGTGTGTTTCACGTCTTTATGGGCGTATAGATCTGTAAACAGGCTGATGGGTGTGTGTCTGTTTATTGTAGCGGTGCAGAAATGTTAAAAATGATGATAATAACAACACTTCTCACATCAGGCTACAACACAAACCTCCTGATAGCTGCAAACACCAAAACCCCCAACGACAGGCACACAAAGAGCGAGCAGGGACCCACCCTGCCAGCATGTGAGCCTCCTACTACGACTCACTGTGGAGCAACACAACACCAGGAGACGGAGGATATGAGAGAGGATACAGCTGCTGTGGGGGAGCAGCCACACACTCCACAGGAGACGACGGGGTGAGAGATGGTTCGGTGCTCCTAACATCATGTGGACGCTCGTCTGCACATAAACAAACCTCACCTAACCCCACCTCCTTTCTCTTTTTTCAGGGTGGGGTGCTCCATCCTTACACACTTTGCACCACGTTGCTCTCCATCTATTCGTTTACCTTCTTGGGTCTCTTCCTCCTCTGTCCCAGCCCGTTGAGCCGATCGCTGGGGTCCAGCCTGTAGTGGGAGTGGCTGTCCTCGCTCATCCTGTCCCCGTCCACTCCGGGTTATTCCTTTCTTCTTTCTTCAAAGTTTTCACCACCAGATGTCACCGGAGAGGACTGTGTTGAAAAGCTTCGAGTAATGAACCGTTTTTCAATACAAGCTTCAGTGCTTCGGAAAGCTTCATTTGGCCATCACTAGTGGGGGAGGTTCAGTTTGCCATGTTGCAACGAGCTTAGCTTCTGTCTCGCTAGCTTGCCCTGCGCTCAGTGGATCTGTGCTCGACAGTGCAGCCTAGGCGGAGTAGTCGAACACAGATCCACTGAGCGCTCAACACAGACAGCATCGTCAGAAGGAAAGTTGATAAAATAAATTAAAAATTTTGTATTGTTCGATACACATGCGTACCGAACCGAAAGCACTGTATCGAACGGTTCAATATCGATACGAGTATCATTGCACCCCTAATATATATATATATATATATATATATATATATATATATATATATATGTGTGTGTGTGTGTGTTTCTGTGGTTCAGCATTATGATGGATGAATAAATGGATAAATTTCCGAAATCCCGGAGCAATGCAAATTAGCCGGTGCGAGGTAAGGAGCTCTGTCATTGGTTAGACAGTCTTAGCTTTGCACCTATACCAAAGGCCATTCAGCCTCTGTGTTTACACTCTGCCTACACAGATGTTGGACATGAGACGACACAGGAAAAGGATTTTTGATGTGAGGTTTTTATTGAGATTTTATTTCTTTTTTTTCTGATTTGAAGTATTTATTAATGGAATAATTATTTATTTTCAAATACTGATTTATAAATTTTTTTATTTTAAATTAAATTACTAGATAATAAATTACTTTTGTATTGAATAAATAAAATAACTTAAAAATGAATTTGTAAATTAATATTTTATCGCACAATTCATTGTTTAAGCAAAGAACTTTTTATTTCGATGCGCTGGATCTTCTGGTCCTCTGCACATAAGTGGATTTCCATTTAGACTTTATATAGACAACAACTCAAAGTGCTTTACAACAAGTCACATTCACCCATACGATCATCTAGTGCTGTACTTTAAACACTTTAAACACAAACACAGATACTGTGGGGAGAGGCCACAGAGGCACAGGGAGAAAACTCACACAGAAATCCAACAATTAAAGAGGAACCTTCTCGATGTAACACTACCATCCTGCAAGATGACCTGGTCCTGGGCCATCTTAATAAGCATGCTGTGCACAGTAGTTTCATATTCCTGCCAGAACAAACACCAGACAGTTTGTACACAAGGCTCAGATTCTCGCTTTGCCAGATACAGACAATAGTTTAAGATCCTAATGTCTCTGCACAGCTCTGTATGTACTGAAATATCCAACCTCAGATATTTCCTGCTCACTCTCTGCACCGCCTTAGACAACAAGTAGTTCATGCTATACATAGCATTGACTTTTCATTCCAGCCATGTGCACTCATCAGGGCATCAGTGCTGCCGTAGTAACCACACTAACACTTCCTTGCACCTGTTGAAATGGCCTCAGTCTGATCGTGCCCTGAACAAACTCACCTTTAACATCCCACACACGGACTAAATATGTGCGTGTCAATAACACGTGACAGGAGAACATGCTGGTTGTCTGTCATGGGGCTGAATTAGAAACAGAGCAGGAACTACAGTTTGTCAGATTAAGACTGATCAGGTCCAACATCCGCTCCCAGCACTGATTTACACGTTTGGTGTCACATTGAAGGAAACGCCTACTGGCACAACCTGCATGTGTTAAACTGCTCCTGCGTGTAAACAGCGTGTCACTTACGGCTTTTTGCATCACAAGGACGCGCACTGGCGTCTCAGGGTGACTCAGATGTTTGCTGAATGAGGTGTAGACCGGACTAGGCGGGACTCATTTCAGCAAAACACGAACTTTTCCACCCACCAGTGTTTATCTGTGTGCTTATTTTAAAGAATTATTCCATCGTTATCAAATACGAAGCATTACACGCACGTCGCGCCGTTTCTGCTGAGTCAGACACCAGTGCTCCCGTGTGCTGATTCTCGGGTCCATCTTAAACTGGTGTGTTTGCGAATGAACTTCGGTAAAACGTTACAACGTTACCGGGCGCGCAGAGGGTCTCGGAGGCGTGTCGTACCTGTCGGGTGGTCGCGGGCTCCTCGTTCCCGGTGGGTGAAGGTGTTTCTCCTTCAAGCGATGCTGGGGTGACCGGAGAAGAAGCCATGTCCCCCCGACATCACCTCTCACTAAGCGCCGCTCCTACTGTGACTTTCCTCGGTGTCCTCCAGCGTGCAATACGCTGCCTGGCGCAGTTTGCACGGACGGTGGACCGGTTGCGTCGCTCGTTTCCTGTGCGATCAAAGTGAGTCTTCGGCTGCACAGTGCAGCCACTGTCCCTCCTCCGGCCGGCGGACTAGTCCAGGCGAGGCGGATGACGTTGTCCCGGGTCTCGCTCGCTCTCGCACATGCAGGACTTGGCCCAGTCTGTCTTCTTCTGCCTCACTCTGCGCTCTGCTTTTCACTTCATGTCTTTTTGTTTTGTAAGGTGGCTAACACGATCACTCCTCTTCTGCCTGCAGGACTCTGTGACTGCTCTGTGCTGTGGCAGCACACTCCAGCCTGATAGTTCATTTTACAGCTTTTGGCACTGCGACGCTCTCCTCGGCTCGACAGACACAATCTCACCATGTCGGCACAATATACTGAGTGCAATCCATAACATGATTTTATCTCACTGTAACTTTGAAATCGACCAAATGTTGCGTAAATGACGTGTCACGTGACTTGAGCACACATGCACACCCCCTGTCCTCACAGCAGACATTCATCTTAGCCCCCCCCCCGTGTTTTGAGATCATTGCTGCAACAAAAAGTTGCCACACATATTTCTACATGAAACGTACTGAATCAGTTGGCACATATTTAATATATATTAAATATAATATAATGTTGTTTTGTTGAGTGGCTGAAATAAAGCTGAATCGCATCACAGGAACGACACAGCCCTGTTCCTCCAGGCTGTTAACCTGTGAATCAGCAAACATCAGAATCAGAATCAGAATACTTTATTGATCCCTGGGGGAAATTATTTTTTGTTACAGTGCTCCATTTTAAACCAACATTAAGACAAGACAGACAATACGCTAACTAAGAAACATGTATGATTTATTGTCATTCATTTGCTGAACAAACTTACCTCTGAACTTTGACCCTGAAAATTCAATTCCATTTTATTTATATAGCGCCAAATCACAACAAAAGTCGCCTCAAGGCGCTTCATAGGTACAGAGACAAACCCAACAATCATATGACCCCCTATGAGCAGCACCCTAACCATGGATTGGAGAAGAATGTGAGATGGTAACAATGACAGCTCAGGAGATGGCAAATACACTAGAAGAGCCACCTTTATATCATGCTGAGCTGAGGGTTTGTCAAGCCCAGCTCAGATTTTCAGGAGAAAGGTGATGTGAACCAAAAGCAGGAGGAGGTCATCACTGCTGGACCGAAGGCTAAGAAGGAAGAGCTTCTGCTGTTTGCAGTGTATACTGCTGTGGATGCTGTATCGTGTGACATGCACAAGATGTTTTATTCAGACTGAACTCTTTCTTTGTAGTGTTTACCTGGAGAAGATCGGAGGGGCTGGCTAAAATGATGAAAGCTCGAAGCAGATCAGAACACCGCTTTGAAAACTTGTACGTGATGCTGTGGGGTTGATTCAGTGACCTTGTGGGGCCATAACAGAAATGACAGCAGTGTAGTGGATCAAATAAAGAGTGATGATGTTATATTTGTGACTGTAGCAGGACCAAGGCTCAAAAGGTTGCAGGCGTTGTTAATTGAGCAGAAGATGGACGGCATCAAGCCCTCTCCTCGACAGCTACAGGATCACAGTCTGCAGGTTCAGTTATGCAACGTTTTAGCATCGATGCGTGAAGTTAAGAGCAGACAGGGAGGTTATTTTTGCACTGGGCTGGAATGACTCAGTTTACCTGTCAAAGGCTATCACGGCTGGGAGAAAACCCTCAGCATTAGTAAAGAAGGACCACGGTGGCCTCTGGGTAGAAACACTGCAGAGTTCATGTGGATACGCTGCTGCATTAGGTCAGATAGAAATATCATAAAGCATCATTAAGTAAAAACGTTTATTAAGAACAAATGTTTAAATATTGTTAACGTGTTTCCCAGAAACATCTGTAGAGACAAAGAGCTTTCTGTTGTTGCTTCGAGGAAACAAGCTCTTCTTTTTAGTTTTGTCCTGGTATTTATTCCAGGACGGACTCATCCACTGAGCAGTGTTTGGGTTTCTTCCTTTTCCTCGTTCTGGATGCAAACTATTACAACTCGGGCTTTATTTCAGTGACAATGGCCTTAAGCTGCAATACAACAGGAAGTTACTCATATATAGTAATTTCCCAGACCATATTAAAAATCCATTAACAGGAAATACAAATGATGGGACAATGCCACAGCATGGACATTAGAACAGTTGGGAAAATTTACCTGGAAAAAGGTGAAAATGAGGCTTCATTGAACTGGAATTACAAAGACCAGGAATGTGAGATCCACCAGCCACAACTGAGGGTTTTTACACATCATATCCTCAAAGTAGAACTACAGTGATCAAAAGAATCGACTTTAATGTTATTCTTTCTTTATTTATGTCAGATTTAACCCCCCAAAAAGCTTTAATCTTTAACTAGTCTTTGGACGTAGCTACAGTACGGTCAGGTTGACAGTTTATGGGTAACATGTGGCCACCAGGCACTGTGACACACTTCCATGTTATATTACCTTGGCGTCCCGTAGGAATACAGGAGAATCATGTGAGGAATCTAAGAGTTGTTTCTTAATTCAATTCAGTTTTATTTACACAGCACCAAATCACAACAGCAGTCGTCTCAAGGTGCTTTATACTGTAAGGTAGCTCGTACAATAATACATACAGAGACAAACCCAACAATATGACCCCCTATGAGCAGCACTTTGGCGACAGTGGGAAGAAAAAACTCCCTTTTAACAGGAAGAAACCTCCAGCAGAACCAGGCTCAGGGAGGGGCGGGGCCATCTGCTGTGATTGGTTGTGGTGAGAGAAGGAAGACAGGATAAAGACATGCTGTGGAAGAGAGACAGATGAACCGCTGAGTGTTGTCCCGTCGAGGTGGCTCTTCTATGTTGTGCATTTATGGCACCAAACCACAAATGCAAAGGAAGAAAGGGTCGAGGCACAGCACCCAGCTGCCTGACAATATTCAGGCAACGTCCAAAGCCCCACAAAGGACCTACCCACACCCCACTGGCCCCGCCCAGATCAAGGAGCTGTCACAGCAGACAAAAATGTGAAGTCCGCACATAGTCGCCATGGCACCCACCAACCCACCACACCATCCCCCATGGAGCTACCAGGAGAGGCATACTGGCCCACTGAGGATCACAGAGGAGCAGACCCAGGGGGGCTGACAGCACAGCCCCCACCCACCAGTCGTGCAGCTTATATTGTATATTGTATGAAATGAAGGAAGGTGAGTGCTATTTTAAATGGTTGTAGAAAATGAAAAAACAGCAGGTGTATTGGCTGCATTTTTAGATAAATAGTTGTATCTGTTTACAAAATGTACAATTTATATTTGCATTTCAAGTTATAAACATTTACCCAACACGTCTGTGGTTTTTTTACAGTAAAAAATACTGCTAGGATTTTAGGTTCTTTGTGTGATTTCAGATCAGTAATAGTTCTATTAATAGTAATAGTAATACTAATGCAGTATGTCAGTGAAAAAACAACTAAATTCAGTTGAGCTGAAAAGATACCAAACAAAGCAAGAGGAGGAAAAAATAAAATGAAACAATCTGAGGGTGAAATACAAACGTAAACTCAAAGGAGTCACAAATGTCCGGTTGTGTTTCAGACCTCAGAGGGTGAATCCAACAAATCATGAAAAATGAGGTTTACATGTTTGTTCATGACAGTGCAGATTTCTGACATTTTGTGTCATTTAAGCTGCAACAATGTGACTGTTTTCTAACAAAAACAGTGAAACTTAAGTTAGACTTGTGTTTGTAAATGAAGCGCCCCATGTTGTGTAGCTTTCTGGAGTTTATACTTATTGGGCTACATATGTATTTAATATACAGGCTGTACAGTACATAACATCAAAACTCACATGTTTCATGTAACTAAAGTGTGTAATCATGTGGGTACAGACAATAATTAAGTTATAGACTATATTTATATGAAAAACGTGCATACTTACTGCATTTGAATCATTTTAACCACATGTAACCTCCTGCATATGTGTTTGGGGGGAAAAGGCTTTGATTTTGCCACCCTAAGAAAATTTCTCTAGAGCCGCCCCTGACCATTTCACAGGATTTGCATTTAAAGATGCAACAAGACTAAAATGGTTAGGGTCAGGAGGTCAAAGGTCAGAGCTCCTGTGGGTCTGAGGGCGGCCTCACGCTGGAGAAGGATGAAGGAGTCTGACCTGAGCCAGTGTTTGACATGAACACATCAGCACTGCTGTCAGTGAGCCTAACGACAGCCGTTAGCATCATTTCAGTGTTTCAGTCATAAAAACACTTCCTGTCTCTGTGGTGGTTACAGTGACATCATGCAGTTTGTGCTTTGACCTCCAGAGGGCGACAAATCAGCACAGACAGAGAGCTCCATTCAAACTTTGCTGCCATCAGGAATAATTCTTCAAATATAATCATCAGTGTTTGAGCAGTTATGATATCAGGGACAATCTAGACATGTGTGACAATACTGAACATGTCACATGACACACCTCAAACATCATGTGATCCACTCTCAGTCTGCACTTTCATTCATGACTTCAACAGGTTGAAATGAGCTTTGAAGAAACATCAGTTCAGTGCTGAAATATTTAAACGCTGCAGGAAGAACAACAACAAAGTGATGACGGATGTTTGTGCTTCAAACAGGAAAACCAGCAGAAATAAATCACAGCCTGCCAGAGGTTTGGAGTTTCCGAGGTGCAACTGAACGCAGCACAGTGTTCCAATGCTCGTGATTGTCCTCAAACGTCTCTTTGGGTGTTTCCTTCCTGCTCAAAGTTTACTGTCACTTCCTGAACTTCGTGGAGTGGAGCTTGTTGTTGGTGTGTGAAGAAACTGTAAGTTTGCTTTGTTTCCTCCTTTAACAGTTTGTCTTTAGGAACTTTACTGTTTGTTCAGCTCGTGTTTGATTTCTTCACACAACAAACTGTGTGTGTTTGTATTTCCGGTCTCTCCATTAAAGTCAGTGTGTAATGTTTCCTGGCTAACATCAGCTGTGTGCAGCTTAGTTCAGCACAAATCTGCCGCTCCATAGTTCACGGTAACGGACTCACAGCTGGACCAACGAGGCCGAGTGTGTCCGCCACTCTGAGCTACGTTCGTGTTTGTGTACTTGTAGTTTGTACTTTGTACTTTGAGTTCACTCAGAGCCCACAGAGGACGCAGGGTACGTGATGACGTCACAGCCCTTTACCTCCTTTACTGTCACTGTGATTAATATTTACACACGAGACACCTGCAGAGCTCTGACGCTAAGCTAGCCACACAGCTGCTAACACTAAGCTAACGCTAAGCTAACGCTAACGCTAAGCTAGCCAAGAACCCAGAGTGAGTTAAAGCTGAGTAAACACTGACCCCAGACCAGCACCGTGATAAAGTGAGCTGCTGCTGCTGAACTTGAACAGGTAACAAAGTGATGAGCAGTCAGGCTGCAGGTTTCTACCTGTTCATGTTTCTACAGTAGAATCACTTTGAAGTGTCTTTGTGCTGTTTCATCTTTGATTTGTGTTCATAAACACTCAGAGAAACATCACGTGACCTCATCAGGATCTGTGTTGGTGTGTGGGGCTGTACCTCAGCTTTATGTTGTTACATGCTCATTTGTTCATTTTAACATCAAAGTAATGTTATGAGGAGTAATGAAGTAACGTACTCCATTACTTTTAATCAAAGTGTTCTGTGTAATATGTGTAATAATGACTGTTTTGAGTAATGACCAACACTGATCACAACAAAGAGGAAATGCCTCCAACATGCACAAACATTTGAGCCACAACATGCAGTTAATGTGCACAAATGTCTTTGATATGCTGCTCAGTGATGGTGGTGACTGTCAGAGCAGAGCTACTGAGAATCAATAAGTAATATCAATGATGGGATCAGAATCACTAAATTCTTCTCATCCCTGTCAGTATCATACATGTGCTGTATAATGTGATAAATGTAGAGGTGCTGGCTGTTCTCTAGGGCTGAACGATATATCGCATTTGCGATAATATCGCGACATGATCAAGTGCAATTTTCTAACCGCAAAGGCTGCGATTATACTCTGGACATGTCCAAATTCATGGGCTTCATCCTCCTGAGGCCGCATTTGTAGACCGATTACGTCACAGCGACGTGCCGAAGGCTGTCCAAATTACTACCATATCCCAGAATTCATAGCGCGGCCCAGCCAAACTCCAGTTTCCAGCAATGGCGGCCGCTACTAAGTTTTAAAATTACTCATACTAATCTTTCTGGGTCACAAAATAAACTTTTAACATATTTTCAGGCGAGAAAGTAGTTGTGTAAACATCAAATATCTGCTCGGTTTATCAAGATATCCCATATTTGCAAAAGTGCTTCGACGTTTTCAGAGGCGTCTGCTACCCACCAGCTCGACAGCTAGCCGGGAGCTCGAGGGTTACTGATGCGGCCGAGAACGGCACAACTCCCGGCACATCATTTTCAGATCACCGCGGAGTTTCGCTGCTCGGGTTAAACGTAATATATAAGTCACTTAGACAACCTAAAAATGTTATTGTTGGGCTTTTTTCAGTGTTTTGTTTGTTCGTGAGTAAATTGGTTTGGCTGAGATTAAAGTTATTAGATTAGATAAAATAAAACTTTATTAATCCCCCGGGTGGGTTCCTCCTTGGTTTTCACACAGCTGACTAAACGTCAAACAGAAAACTTATTAAACAGAAGTATGAGACAGTCGAGAATTTACACCAGTGTCTGGTTATATTTTAGATAGCAAGAAGCAGACGGCCGAGTTTATTAAACTCCACCGAGACAGCGGTGACGCTAATCAGAACTAGACCGTCCAATTTCACGCCTTTAAACTTTAAAGGCGTGTTTGTGTGTGTGTTTATACAATTGCTATTATGTTTGCACTTTATGTGTAATGTTACTGACTGCAGAGATCAGTAAGATGTGTGTATTTTTTATTTATTAGTTTTATTTATTTAATATTATTTTTTAATTGAATGACTGTCTAGTAGTTCACAGATGTCGAAAAACTGAGTGTGGTAAAGCCACTGATTTTGTTTATGTATATTTCTGCAATCTGCACATTGTACTGACTTTCATTTTAATGTTTACACCAGGGTTCCTTGTCAGCACTTTATGCTCAGATGTTTGTAAGCTAAAAATAAACTATTGTGTATGTTCAAATATACTGTTGTGATTGAAGAAGTTAAATAAAAATGTCAGTCATCAATTCATGCATCACCTCATGTCATCATAACAGAGGTCTGTCTTCCAGGAAAGAACAGTTTAAAATTAATGTAATATAGTATTGGCCATACTATATGATGTATTGCTTGTCTTTGTTTAATAATACAGAAGACAAAGACCTTAAAAAATAATCGCATATCGCATCGCAATCGCAATATTGGGGCAAAAAATCGCAATTAGATTATTTTCCATAATCGTTCAGCCCTACTGTTCTCTCACTCTGCTGTTTAGCTGTAAAGGACGCCTCCCTGCCTTTGTCTCATTCATGACCTTTAATAGTCTCTTCTAACATGCAGAGATCTGTATGATCTGTTTCATAGAGTCTAACCAGCCTGTACAGGTAACAACAACAGTCACTGCATCACTGACACACAAACGTCATCTCTGTCAATAACAACATTCATACATGGAATAAAAACACATCAGTGGATCATTGCTGGAGCTGATGTTTGTGCTCCTGGTGCAAAGGCTCTCAGTTTCCTCCTTGAAATAACATCAGTGGTGGGTCAGCGACATGCTTTCTTTCCCTCTCAGGTTTAAATATCTGGGACTCTCCACCGTTTGGTTTTACAGCTGAAGAAGCTTCTCAGATGAAACGTCTTCCAGAAACTTAAAGACGTCTCTTTTCTCTCCAAGCTCCTTAGATCACATGACCTGGATGACTGAACCTACAGACATATTGACCTGGTTTCATGGTCACATGACGGGTCAGAGGTCAGCGACTGTAACTCAGTTCCTCCTGTTAATGTGAACTCACTGAGTGTTTGTGGTTTACCTCTCAGACTGACTGAAGATGATGATGGAGGAAGAGGAGGACAGAGCAGAGTCTGCAGGGTCCAGCTCTCCGTCTGTGAGGAGCGACCGGTCCAAAGGTCAAAATCCAAACTTCAGTGGTGAACCTGGAGCAACGAGGTCAGAGAGCTGAACTCACTGAGTAACAGAAATAATTCTGCACTGACATTATAATCAGTGTTGACTCTGGTTGATTGTCTGACTGTGTTTGTGAGCTGAGAGGAAATGAAAATGAGTTTGTAACAAAAATCAGTTTTGTCCAGTTTTCCTGTAAAAAGCTGAACTCTAATCTAAGAGGATGTTACTGACAGGAAACAGCTGCATTATCTGCAGTCTGTGTGATCACAGCTGCTTCAATCATGTTTGTGTCTGCAGAGGTCAGAGGTCACAGTCTGCAGGGTCCAGCTGTCCGTCTGTGAGGAGTGACCGGTCCAAAACTCCACCCCCAGTCTTCAGTGGTGAACCTGGAGCAACGAGGTCAGAGAGCTGTGATGACTCCTTTACATGTTTGTGTTTCCTGGATAAATATGACCTGAAACATCCTCAGATTGTTACAAAGATTCATTAAAAAGAAAAGAATGAAAGAGAAAAGATCCAAATGTTCGACTTGGTCATTTGCTGTTTGAGGACAGTGATGCTCATATCTGTGGGGAAAGTGTGACCTGAGTGGGTTCATGTTTGTCTTTAAAGAACAGAGCTGCTCTGATTCTCTTTGTGTCTGATCTGTTAAACAGTCTGAGAGGTCACACAGAGACCCAGCAGCTAAAGCCTGGATCATACTGGCTGCTGTTACTCCATCAGGACAACACTGAACCACAGTGGTGTGGATGTAGTGGATAAATCCCACCATACTGATGCTCAGAGTTAACCACAGGGAACAAAACCAGATGTTACCTTCAGATTGTGACCTTTGGAGTGGACGATGCAGATTTCAATAGAGAATAAATGTTGTTGTTTTTCAGCTGTGAAGAAAGAATCTAATTTTCTGAACTTAAGAATTTATGATGCTGGAAACAACATGGAGACTATAACACAACATTTCCACTGTGTTCATAGAATGAATGTAAAACTGTCAGACATTCATTAAATATGCAAAATGTCTACAGAAGCATCAGAGGGTCAGACGTGAAGCACTCAGTGATTTTGATCAAATGACTCATCAGTTATTGATCTGTACTACACTGATCTACCACGTTAGTAAAGCTGGTGTTCTGGTGGTGGAGGGAGACTCGGATCATGTTCTGGTTTTGGAGCAGTGATCTGCTGATGGTTCAGTTTGATGAGCTTCTTCAAAATCATCCCTGACATCACCACTGAAAGGACGTCCATGAAAACAGACTGAAAATTACTGATATGTTCACAATCTGAGAGTTTAAAACTTGACAGACTTGATTCAGATGAAGTTATTTGAGCAGAAACTCCTGGATCTTTATCCTGTGTTGATCTAATCCTTCATGGTTCCTCCACAGAGTGGAGCAGCAGAGCTCAGAGGTTCCCAGTGGTCAGTCTGCCCAGCAGCATCAAACACAGCTGGACTCCATATTTATGGTCTGTACATGTACAACAACTACTGTTACATCTGTTCTGTTCACAGTCATCTCCATGCTGCTCTTTGTAGACCAGTGGATCGTCAGTGTGTCCAACATGGATCTGATGTTTGGCTCCATGATTTCAGTCTGATTGGCTCATTCATAAATATTCTGTTCCAGCTGCTGGAGGACAACATCATCACTTTTGTGAAGAACGAGCTGAAGAAGATCCAGAAGGTTCTGAGTCCAGATTACCCAGAATGCTTAGAGAGTCAGAGGAGCAGCAGCAGAGAGGCGTTTGTGAAGATCACAGTGGACTTCCTGAGGAGAATGAAGCAGGAGGAGCTGGCTGACCGTCTGCAGAGCAGTAAGAGGATTTATCTAAAGATTTAAGCTGCTGGATAAATGAACATTTTCCAGAGATGGAAGATGGAGCAACATGTTTTAAAGATTAGTTCTTTTTGGAATTGAGTGTTTATTTTTCTTCTCATTCAGAACTTCAAACTGCAGTTTGTCACCGTAACCTTAAATCCACCCTGAAGAAGAAGTTCCAGTGTGTGTTTGAGGGCATCGCTAAAGCAGGAAACCCAACCCTCCTGAATCAGATCTACACAGAGCTCTACATCACAGAGGGAGGGACTGCAGAGGTCAATGATGAACATGAGGTCAGACAGATTGAAACAGCATCCAGGAAACCAGACAGACCAGAAACAACCATCAGACAAGAAGACATCTTTAAAGCCTCACCTGGAAGAGATGAACCAATCAGAACAGTGCTGACAAAGGGAGTGGCTGGCATTGGGAAAACAGTCTTAACACAGAAATACAGCCTGGACTGGGCTGAAGACAAAGCCAACCAGGACATCCAGTTCATATTTCCATTCACTTTCAGAGAGCTGAATGTGCTGAAAGAGGAAAAGTTCAGCTTGGTGGGACTTGTTCATCACTTCTTTACTGAAACCAAAGAAGCAGGAATCTGCAGCTTTGAAGACTTCCAGGTTGTGTTCATCTTTGATGGTCTGGATGAGTGTCGACTTCCTCTGGACTTCCACAAAACTACAATCCTAACTGACCCTAGAAAGTCCACCTCAGTGGATGTGCTGCTGATAAACCTCATCAGGGGGAAACTGCTTCCCTCTGCTCGCCTCTGGATAACCACACGACCTGCAGCAGCCAATCAGATCCCTCCTGACTGTGTTGGCATGGTGACAGAGGTCAGAGGGTTCACTGACCCACAGAAGGAGGAGTACTTCAGGAAGAGATTCAGAGATGAGGAGCAGGCCAGCAGGATCATCTCCCACATCAAGACATCACGAAGCCTCCACATCATGTGTCACATCCCAGTCTTCTGCTGGATCACTGCTACAGTTCTGGAGGATGTGCTGGAAACCAGAGAGGGAGGACAGCTGCCCAACACCCTGACTGAGATGTACATCCACTTCCTGGTGGTTCAGGCCAAAGTGAAGAAGGTCAAGTATGATGGAGGAGCTGAGACAGATCCACACTGGAGTCCAGAGAGCAGGACGATGATGGAGTCTCTGGGAAAACTGGCTTTTGATCAGCTGCAGAAAGGAAACCTGATCTTCTATGAATCAGACCTGACAGAGTGTGGCATCGATATCAGAGCAGCCTCAGTGTACTCAGGAGTGTTCACACAGATCTTTAAAGAGGAGAGAGGACTGTACCAGGACAAGGTGTTCTGCTTCATCCATCTGAGTGTTCAGGAGTTTCTGGCTGCTCTTCATGTCCATCTGACCTTCAGCAACTCTGGACTCAATCTGCTGGAACAACAACAAACAACCTCTACATGGTCTAAACTATTTAACAAACCAAACCTACAATCTCTCCACCAGAGTGCTGTGAACAAGGCCTTACAGAGTCCAAATGGACACCTGGACTTGTTCCTCCGCTTCCTCCTGGGTCTTTCACTGCAGACCAATCAGACTCTCCTACGAGGTCTGCTGACACAGACAGGAAGTAGCTCACAGACCAATCAGGAAACAGTCCAGTACATCAAGGAGAAGCTCAGTGAGAATCTGTCTGCAGAGAAAAGCATCAATCTGTTCCACTGTCTGAATGAACTGGATGATCGTTCTCTAGTGGAGGAGATCCAACAGTCCCTGAGATCAGGACGTCTCTCCACAGGTAAACTGTCTCCTGCTCAGTGGTCAGCTCTGGTCTTCATCTTACTGTCATCAGAAGAAGATCTGGATGTGTTTGACCTGAAGAAATACTCTGCTTCAGAGGAGGCTCTTCTGAGGCTGCTGCCAGTGGTCAAAGCCTCCAACAAAGCTCTGTGAGTAAATCTGTGATCATGTTTATTTTTAAAATGTTGATTAAAAGTGGTCATAGATTTCTTCCATGACAGATCCATGTCCTAAAACCATGAGACAGCGTAGTTGTATAGTATAAAAGAAAAAAGGAGAACTTTTGACCACAATATTGTAACTTGAATGAACTTTTGAAACAGCCTTTAAACATAAAATTTATGAACAGAATCGGTGACAAAGGGCAGCCCTGGTGGAGCCCATCACCCACCGGACTTATTACTATCCAACGTATTGCCGGCTATGCCAACCAAGCTCTTGCAATGGTTGTAAAAGGATCGAATGGCCATAAAATGTTTCTCAGTTTTATTATTTTCAGTCACATCTGTTTTTGATTATTAACTGAATATTTTAAAATTCAGGCTTTTTATGTTATACAAAACATCATATTTTCTTATGATGTCTTGTATTGATTCTGAAGGAATAGTTTTCATCAGTATCGCAGATACCAGCCTGAATTTTACTTTGTATTGGATCAGAAAGGAAATCAGTGGCATCACACATCACTTACAGCAACTTCAGTACCTCTTCATTTTAATAAACTGGGGGGAGGTGCACCAAGATTCAGTATGAGATAAAGAATTATTTTTAACTGTAAGGTTGGAGAAATCTGTTGTTGGAAATTGGAAGAACAGGTCATCTTAAAAATCACTGCATTGTAGTTTTATTCAGGCCCCTTCAATCTGTGATCGCTGTTGCTTTGCATTGTAAATGCTACTATTACAAAAGTCACAAATATTAGTGTATGTGTGTGTTGTTGGGTAATAAACCAAAAGAACAGAATCTACCAGCACCTCACTGATTTCTGCTTAAAAACAATAAAAAAGCAATAAAGCTCTGATTTGTTTGGTTGATCTTGTCTCCCTTCCACCTTGATTTCAGACTGAGTGGCTGTAACCTGTCAGACAGAAGCTGTGAAGCTCTGTCCTCAGTCCTGAGCTCCCAGTCCTCCCATCTGACAGAGCTGGACCTGGGTAACAACAACCTGCAGGATTCAGGAGTGACGCTTCTGTCTGCTGGGATGAAGAGTCAATACTGCAAACTGGAAACGCTGAGGTCAGATCAAGCAATATCGATTTTTTTTTCATCAATTAACATCATTTAATCAATTTCATTTGGAAAAAATTAACAGTGTTTATGTTTTGTTTTTTTAATGAATCCATCCAAATCACACTAAACTGCCACATTTGTCTTTTGTAACATGAGGCAATAAGGATTCCAGCATGTCCTGAAACAGTGTTGAAATATTGTAAATGTAGTAGCTCCTCATGGCACCATGAATATACTTTAACACAAGTGTTTCATGTCTTCTTGTCATCCTTTCTTCAGACTGAGTGGCTGTAACCTGTCAGACAGAAGCTGTGAAGCTCTGTCCTCAGTCCTGAGCTCCCAGTCCTCCCGTCTGACAGAGCTGGATCTGGGTAACAACAACCTGCAGGATTCAGGACTGAAGCTTCTGTTTTCTGCAGTGGAGAGTCCAAAGTGTACACTTGGGATTCTCAGGTCAGGATTCAGTCTTTTCTGATGATGATTTAAAACCTGAGTCAGGTCGATAAATGGCTTACTCATTTACAACAGACATGATTTGTCAAATCACCTTATATCTAACCCAAAGGTCCTGTGTTTTACTACTTTGATTTTTTAGTAAAACACAGGACCTCTTAATATTTATCTAAGAGACCATATATAATTTTTTTCCCTGGATCATGTGTGTACCCTCCTGGTTGGAGCTCCAGCAGCCTGTATCAGTGAATGGGACTTTAAATGAAATTGCTGCCCCTGTCAGGAAGAGGTCTGAGTGACACACAAAACAGAAAATATGAGCACTGCATGTGTCTGAGGCTACTCAGATACAGACCTGAATGAGACACTAACTTTGTCTCTGAGAGATAACTTTTATTATTAAATACACTTCATTTCTCATCTGTGTAGAGAATGTAGAGTTTGACATGCTAATATTACAAAATGAAAAATCACACTGAGTCACAAAGAAATTGTTTTGGAGTATTTATGGTTCAGCTGATGAAATTGTTCAAACAAACCAGTAATTTACACCGAAACAGCACAAGTGAAACTTTTTCGAGGGACTTACACTAAGCTTGTCCTGGTACACCTGTAGAGCCCAGCTTCTATGGACCATGAGCTTAAGTTCTGTGCTGCTCTGATTTATTGCCTGTGCTGTCTTTCAGTTCAGCTTTGTCGAGTCTCTGGTAGGATTTCTTTTACATGACCTGTGTAAAAACAAAACAGGAAACACATTAAGCTGAAGTAAGATGCACAATTTGAAAAATGGGGCACAAAAAATGTTGCTGCTTTCTGGAAAGTGCGTCTAAGAAGACCCAATGGAGAAAGTGAAGAGAAAAATCAAAGATTAAGAAGAAGAAAATGGCAGAGGCAGTTTCTCTTGGACTGCCTGCAGATGGGGTGAGACTCTAGAAACAGGGATGATTGGAGAAAATGCAAAGAGGCCATAGGATAAACCAGGAGATGAATACTCTGGTGTTCTGGGGATAGTGGGAGTGAGAGGGAGAGATGCCAGTAAATGATTTCAAGGATAAATTTCAGAGAATCAGAGCTAAGAAACCAAAGCAAGTGGGGAACTACAAACATATGGACAGACTCATAATTAGGCCAAAGACACATTAAAGCAATTATTACAGGTTTAGAAACAGGGATGGATATGAAGGAGCTTAGCATGAATTTGCATTGAGGAAAGAATAGCAACGAGCATCAGAGGAAACAGTTAGGAAAACTAAAAGGATGTACTGGCAGGAATACTGCAGTACTTTAGGAAGAACTACCGTATTTCCCGGACTACAGAGCGCACCTGAATATTAGCCGCACAAGCTAAAATCAGGGGAAAATCCTGTTTTGTACATACATTAGCCGCACCTGACTAAAAGCCGCAGGTGTTTCAATGTTGACTTATCATATGTAAGAGAATATGCACAAAGCGAATTGTCAGGAAAGAGATGGCTGTTTGGAGACACACCCCTTTTATTAATATTTTGAAAAACAAGTTATGGGTACATATTTGCATAACTTTTTAGGTATATGTACAAGTAGCGGTAATTACAAATACAAAACATGTACTGTGCTTCATAAATGAGTAACAAATGTAGTACATAACAATAACCTACAGCACACCAGAACAATTGATTCGGACTACCTTTTAGGCTCAGGTGCAGTGACACGGCTTTAACAAGAAGAAAAGTCAGTCATTCACCACCATCTTCCTGCGCACTAAAACCACCAAAGTCCTCTTCTCCAGTGTCAGAAACAAACAGGCTCAGGGTGGCTTCGTCATCCACTCTCAGCTTCTTTCTTTCGTTGTCACTTTCAAAACCAAAGAAATCCTCGTTGTCAGTGTCAGAGTCGAACACCCTCAGAAGGGCCGTGGCGGTGTCCTCCTCTCCATCATGCAGCATTCAGCCCTTCGAAATCTGTTGGTGATCGTGGATGTTTTCACACTTTTCCACGCTGTCAGAATCCAATGGTGGAGTTGGGCATAACTTGCTTTTTGCAAGTTTATCGCCGCTCATCATCCAGGCCTCCAGCTGAACGGGTAGCGCTACTTTGAAGTTTGTTTTTCGCGCTACCTCGTACTGCACTACGTTGCCTGACGGATGGACATGTGACCAACATACCACTCTTGAACCCCGATCCTTCCGCCAGGCAACGTAGTGCCGTACAACAGCGGAACAAACAAAACAAATCCGCTCATGGACAATCCATAGAAAAGCCGCACCTGACTAAAAGCCGCAGGGCTCAAAGCTTGTGCAAAAAGTAGTGGCTTATGGCCCGACAATTACGGTACACCAGTTCAGAATGTGTGGAGTACAGTTAAGAACATGAATGCAGACAGGAAACAACAGCAGCTGTTGTAAAGTAAATTCAAACTCCTTCATTAAATGCAGCTGGTTGAGTTGAAAACAATGGAGAATGATTGTGTTACGTTGTTTATTCTCTATAGAAATGGAGCAGGAGTGCATGCAGAGCCGGGGCCCGTTCTTCGTACGTCGCTTACTACATCCAAGATCAAATGAAACATCCAAGATCAAATCATCGCGCTAACCGTGAGCTCGCTAATCCGGTTCCCCGAACACACCTGCTGTTGACGATTAGTACAGCTGGATGAAGTAATGTGACATCACTGGGTGTCGTAAAAGGGGCTACGCATCGATAGTAGAAACATTGATCGGCAACCCTCTGATTGGTCGGCGAAAATGTCGACGGAGCGCGCTCGGCTCGGTATTTTTCGGCAGCAGAGCAAGAACTCTTGAGTGAGGGATTTCAGGAGTTTCAGAGTTTAATCAGAACGCAAGGGAACACTGCAAAGGCTGCAAAAGCAAGGAGCGAGGGCTGGCAGGAAGTTGCTGACAAATTAAACTCGTAAGTAATTTAATAATAACAATAATAATGGAGTGGATTGATATAGCGCTTTTCAAGGCACCCAAAGCGCTTTACAATGCCACTATTCAGTCACTCTCACATTCACACACTGGTGGAGGCAGCTACAGTTGTAGCCACAGCTGCCCTGGGGCAGACTGACAGAAGCCAGGCTGCCATATCGCGCCATCGGCCCCTCTGGCCAACACCAGTAGGCGGTAGGGTAGATTTATTATATTACACTATATTATCCAATATTATATTACATTATATTATAATATGTTATATTTTATCCTCTTTCACATTAGAGCCACAACAGGACCCACTAGAACATGGGAACAAGTAAAAGTGAAATATAAGAATATCCTACAGAATGGTAATAGTTATCACTTATATTGCTTTTCGTCTCTTGGAAAGAGACCCTGGAATGATCTGTTTGTTTATAACAGCAACCAAGAAAAGGGCAGAGGAAAAAAAGACAGGTGGTGGTCCTGCACCCCCTCGTCAACAAGTTGGTTAAGTGAATAATATCCTCACGGGAAAATCGATATCTCTCTATGAGCACACTGTCGCGCTGAGCTAAAGGATCCTGTCTATCCCGCAATATACGCTGAATTCTGAGGACTCTCCTTATCAATCTTGCACCTTCCGCAATGGGTGGCTCGCGTATACGGACAGGACATGGCTGCGACAGACTTCCCAAATCCACCTTCGCTTTTATAGCCGTGGTCTCTCATCTTGATTACACGAAGTAATTTACAATTGCTACTCTGAAATATGAATTACATCTGTAATAATCACATACATGTAATAGAATGTTAATAGTTCATTTCCCTTTTTTAGGAAATGACCTGTATGTATCTGTGTGACATCAATAAATGGATCAGGTGCTGCATTGTCTTTAGTTACATTGATGTTATTTATTTATGGTGAAACAGTGGTGGAATATCGCTGTTGCTTTCGTATGAATGACGCGGGCATACCTGCGTGGCCGCGATCTAATCCTGTTTACATAAAGTAAACCTGCTCCCGAGCAGGTTTACGCTTACGGCTCTGTTGCTATGACAGCAAGTCCTGGATGAGCTTCGGGGAACCGACTGATCCAGGATCACGCGAAATCGTCAACAATCTAATCCGGCTAACCTACTTAGCGAGGTACGAAGAACGGGCCCCTGGACGTGGGCTGTATATACATGCGTGTATCTGTTTTGTCTGTGAGCAGAGAAAACAAAGCGCTGGAAATGTCATATTGAAATGTTAAATCAGGAAAATCCTGGAGAAGAGGATAGTTCTAATGTTCAGTTTGTAATGTTGAATTCAACACAGCTCTTAAATGCATAAAAATGACTTCACCTGACGTCAGACTGAACAATCGGATTAGCTACTGATATTGATTTAACCCTTTAAGACCTACCATAGAACCAAGTCCGCCAGAGCTTATATTATATTTTTACATGCTGTAGAGCCATTTTTGGGAGCATTTCAAGTTGCTATACATCAATACAACCATTACAGCCTAAATTTTAATAATATGTATGTATTAAGTGCATAGTAATTACATAAATTGCAAAAAAGTGCAATAAACTACAAAAAAATTGAAAATCGTTTTTGTTTTTTTAACATATATTTCTAGTTAGAGAAATTTAAGAGGCTTATCCCTCAAAACTGTAAATACAAAAAAGTTGCACAAAATAGTTTCCCACCTCAGGAAATTTATTTTGAGTGCCTTCATAGTTTTATTTTTGAAATACACCAATTTTTATATACTGCAGGAAAAACGAAAATAAATATTATACTGCAAATTTGCAAAATAACAGCATATGCATCAAAATAAACTATTTCCAGCAGAGCAATATGAGTCCTAAGCATATGTGGAAGGAAACTGTAACCTAGGACAAGCTGATGGCATAAGATGTAAATACAACTCCTCAGGTTTCATATGCAAAAACAATTATTGCGCTAGCTCACGTGATTACAGTGCTACCGGGATTTAAAAATAGTTGCGCAAAACGGAGTGTGCCCACTCTGACCAGTTTTAAAGGGTTAAAGCAAGAAAATATGGTATTAGCATTAGATGCCAATTCCTATTAACCTTAAATTAGCATTACCTGCTAATGGCAGTCTACTTAGCATTAACTCCTCACTAATGTAATGCTAATTCACATCAAATTATCTTTAGCTTTAGCATTAGCTGCTAGCTTCAGCCTACCTAACGCTAGCTGCTCACATTGTTAAAAGGGAAGAGAAAACGATATTAGCATTAGCTTGTAATAATTATTCACCCCTAATTAGAATTAGCCACTAATGGCAGCATACTTAGCATTAACTCCTCACATCGTTATAATGCAAATGATGCTAACTTGCATTAAATTAGACTGCTGTTATTAGCTAATGCTATTTAGCAGTAGCTGCTCACATTGCTATAAAGCAAAGGAAAACGATATGAGCATTAGGTTCTAATGCGTATTTGCCTTAAATTAGACATAGGTGGGCAGCACGGTGGCACGATGGTTAGCACTGTTGCCGCACAGCAAGAAGGTCCTGAGTTCAATTCCACCATCAGGCCGGGGTCTTTCTGTGTGGAGTTTGCATGTTCTCCCCGTGTTTGCGTGGGTTCCCTCCGGGTACTCCGGCTTCCTCCCACCGTCCAAAGACATGCAGCTTGTGGGGATAGGTTAATTGGATAATCCAAATTGCCACTAGGTGTGAATGTGCGAGTGAATGTGAGTGTGAATGGTTGTCTGTCCCTGTGTGTTAGCCCTGCGACAGACTGGCGACCTGTCCAGGGTGTACCCCGCCTTTCGCCCTATGACAGCTGGGATAGGCTCCAGCGCCCCCCGCGACCCTGAAAAGGATAAGCGGAAGCGAATGGATGGATGGATGGATAGACGTAGGTGCTAATGGCGGCCTACTTAGCATTAGCAGCTCAGATGTTGTAATGCTAGGGAAAAGAGTGTTAGCATTAGCCGTTCACAATGTTATAAAGTTAAGGGAAATAGTGTTAGCATTAGCTACTCACATTGTTTAAAAAGTGTTAGCATTAGTGCATAATGCTAATTCACATCAAATTAGCATTAGTTAATAACGGCAGCCTATTTAGCATTAGCAGATAATGTTGACCTTGGCCCACTGGAAAAGTTCAGAACTAAAGATTTAGGAGTGTTTCTCGATAGCTCTTTCTCGTTTGAGAAACAAATAAATTCTGTTATTAAAACCAGCTGTAAGGTTTATATTGTTGATTGTCATTTATGCTTAGAAATATTTACTCATATATGCTTAGAGTTGTATAATCGATTGCATGATGATAGAGGTTTGATCCTTAGTAGTCTGTAAAGACTCTGTATGCCTTCCAGAGTGCTCTGGCATGCACACACCACTTGGGGCCATGAGAGAGGTCGTACCCTCTCTTACTGATTTATGGTGTAGGACAGGGGTCTCAAACTCAATTTAGCTGGGGGCCGCTGCAGGCAGAGTCTGGGTGAGGCTGGGCCGCATTAGGTTTTCCACAAGAAAGGCATGGTTAAAAAAATTCCAATCCTCTCAAATCTCTTTATTTTTATTTTTTAACACAAAATATTAAAAATAAATAAACAAATTAAGAATTAATAAGAAAATCAATCAATCTGTAATACATAAATAAAACAATAATAAGATATTTTTAGTCAGTGAACTTGTGTGTTTTTTTCAGTCTTCTATATCTGCTGTGTTTAGATTGAAATGTCTGTATTAACAGTTCTATAACCTTCTTCTGAACATGAATGGAACACTGTAGAAAATGAACTGTTCTTCTGAACATGGCTTCTCTTGCCTACTCCTTGCTGCTAGAGACCTGGCAGCGTTTCCTCTCGCATAGCCGAGCCAGATTTGGCCTGAGGGAGGAAGCAGTTGCGACCCTCAGTATGTCTTGAAGATGATCATCCGTAAGTCTGGACCTGTACTTGGACTTATTGAAGTTCAAAGTGGAGAAGAGCTTTTGGCACAAGTATGTGCTACCAAAAAGGCACATGGTCCGCTTGAACATTCGGGAAAGCCGAGGGAAACTAGGGCTCAATTCTCTCAAAAATTGTCCTCAGGGGCTTGGGTCCTGGTTGGTGTGTTGCCGGGGTTGTGGGCGGGTGGGTGCATGGGGGCCCGGCCCTGGAGCAGGGTGCCGCCGGTGCGTCGAGCCGCCTGGGGGGCTCTTCAACTGGTGGGGGGGATGGTCACATCTTGCAGGAGCTTTCTTCTCTTCAGGAACTCTCTGCAGGAGGGGGAGATACAGGAGAGGTGGAGGAAGATCTCAGCCTGGGCGTTTACCGTCTTATGTAGTCTGGAAGATGTGTGGATGGTGGGGTGGGTGCAGTTTTCTCTGTGGTGGGGTTGGGTGGACTGTCCAGGGCTCTGTGGAGCCGGAGGGCGCTACTGCACTGGGCCCCGGTCTGATGGGCCTGGGCCCCCCTTCCCTGGCGGGTCGCGAAGGGTGGGGGTGCCTACTGGGGTCAGCGGGGGAGCTGGCCCCAGGGAGGGGTTACCTGCCCCTCCCTTCCTTCCCTCCCCATCTCCAGCTGCCTCCCTCTTCCCGCTCCTCCACAACCACCCACACATGCAGGGCCTTGGAGTGGGGGTATGTCACCAGGGTGCAGAGGAGGCTACCCCCCCCCCCCCCCCCCCCCCCCCGTCCCCTTCTGACTGCCTCTGCCTCAATTTTATCCCACAACTTAGACATTCACATTATTCACACTCTCATTACACATACATATAGGATCTTGGGGGTGGGCACAATCACGGAGTCCAAATTACCATCAGGGTGTATACCTCACCCCTGACGTCGTTGCCCACCTCTCAATTTTAAATACACTTAGTCATTGAGGGCTAGCAGGAGGGACCATGCGCTTACCTGCTGCTCTCTGGCAGGTAGCTCCATGCCCTCCTGGGTTTTAATTGCACCTTAGAACACACATGCATCAACACTACAATGAGCGGGTGGAGGGAGGTTTGGAGTCTTCTCCCACCCCCATTCTCTGCGGCCTGCTGGAGCGGGAGGGCTAGTAGGAGGAGTTGGCCGTCCGACTGCGGTCTGGGGTGTGGGGCCTCCCTGCTGCTGCGGAGTCGGGGTGGCCTGCCTCTCCCCACCGCAGGGAAAAGGGTAACACCACCTGGGTCTGGGTGCAATTCCCCCCTCCAGGGGCAAGGGTACCTAGACCCGGTTTGTAGAGTACGCTTGGGGAGTGTGATTGTGTGTACAGCGTCTCTTTATGTCTGTCTCCACGTTGGTTGAGTGTGGAGTGAGTGCACATGAGAGCATGAGGGTGGGAATGGATGTTTGTGTCTGTGTGTGCCTGTATGTCTGTGTCTATATGTCAGGTTGGGTATCAGACGCCACCTCTCTGGGGACACCTCAGGCCCTCCAAGGTTTGGAGGCCTATCTCCACCCACCACCACTTCCCCTGCCGGTGGCGGACTCCCTCAGGTGTCGGTGTGTTGGTGGTTCTTTGTGTCTGGGGGTGGGCGTCCGGGTACACACCGGCTCACTCCTTGGCGGCCGCTTGTCGGGGCCTGGGCCTGGGGCTCGCTCGGGCCCCTTTGGAGGTGGGGTGCCCCCGGCCTCTCGGCCTGGGGCTCGGTCACTCAGGCGCAGCTGGGGGCCGGCGGAGCTCACGGGCGCGTCACTGCAACTCCCCCTGACTTCTGCTCCGCGGCTGCTGGGCGAGCCCTCATCTGGGACTCTCCTCAGCTCTTACTGGAACAGTGGCGCGGCTGCCCCTCTGTTGGTCTTCCATGGTCTCTTGTGTTCTGGGGGCCTCTGGATGTCTGGAGTTTTGATCTCCTCCATACCCGCTTCACACCCTGGAGGACGGGGCTGTGGCCCCCCCACACTCCCTAGCAGATCATTACATGGAGAAACCTTTGGAATGCAAGCATGCTGATCCACACAGGTATGCACACATGGGTATTCACAGACGCGGACTAAAGCTTTCTTGGCTGCTGCCTCAAAGCACACTGTGCGCTGTCTATCTTGCGTGCTGCACAATATCGTTTATTATTTAGTAAATATTGATATCTATGACTAGCTAGTTTATTGTGATGGTGCTTTGTTTTCTCTATTATTATGTTGCTCTTTGTTGTTTGCTGTCTCCTCTGTTTGGTTTTTTTGTTTGTTTGTTTTTTTTTTCTCCATACAGGTGACCCAGGAGTTCTTTTTTTTTTTTTTCTCTCTCTTCCCCCCCCTTCTCACCGTCTCTTCTCCCCTTTGGTTTTCTTTCTTTCTCTCCCCCTCTTTCTCTCATTCATTCCCCCTGTCCTATTTATTAAAAAAAAAAAAAAAAAAATGACAAAGGATGAACTGAAGCTCTGCCATCACGTAATGTCGCATACTGCTGTTTCTGATGTCATTTAAAAAAAAAAAAAAAAAAAAAAAAATTGTCCAAGCTTGTCTGCTTTTCCACTCACCTCCCTGAACTTTGCTTTGAGTTCAGAGTTGCACTGCAGCTCAATGAGCTCCATTTGAAGCACAGAAGGGGCATCTTGCACATCAAAGGAGAAGGGGTCCGCAAAAATGTGAAAGGTGGCTCTGTGTGTCTTGAAGTCAGCAAATCTGTGATCAAATTCCTCCTGTAGCCTCAAAATGACATCAACATACTCGTCAGCACTGAATGGTGTGCCTGCATCCACGAGTGCCTTGCATGCTGGGAAATGGCAAAGGTTTGTCTGAGAGAGCTGAGCTTTCCAGAGCGCCAGTTTTGTGGAGAATGCTCTCACGTTGTCATAGGCAGCACTGACAAGTTGCCCCTGGCCTTGTAACGTCTTGTTCAGAACATTAAGCTCATGTGTCATATCAACAAGAAAAGCTGAGTCCATGAGCCATTTGGGATCAGTTAGCACAGGAACACTAACTCCATCCTTCTCCATGAAGGCTTCACTTCTGCTCTCAACTCAAAAAGTCTCTTTAATACATTTCCCCTGCTGAGCCAACGTACCTCAGTGAAGTCGAGCACATCCCCATATTCTGACTCCATTTCCTCTAAAAAAGCACAGAACCTTCGGTGCTTTAAGCCCCTGGATCTGATTTGGTTGATGCATTTCACAACAATAGACATCACATTGTCAAACTTCAGGCATTTGCTGCAAAGGACCTGCTGATGGATGATGCAGTGCAGAGCAATGGCCTCCTCCACGCCTTCCTCTTCCAGTTTGTTTTGTGCCACCAGTCCATTTTCCCTCCCTGTCATTGATGGCGCTCCATCTGTTGTTATTCCAACAAACCTCTTCCATGGCAAACCAACATTCTCAATGGCATCACACAGCTTGTAAATATCTGCTGAGCGGTGGTCTGGCCATGCATTGGAATTACTGTGAGCAGCTCCTCCATCACTTCAAAACTGTCATCAACACCACGGACATACATTGGGAGCTGGGCAGTGTCGGTGATGTCTGTGGTCTCATCAAGAGCGACTGAGTATACACTGAAACATTTGGCTTTCTCACACAGTTGGTCATAAATGTCACTTGACAGGTCAGAAATGCGATCTGCTGCGGTGTTGGCAGAAAGGCTGATGTTGCTAAACTGACCTTTCTTTCCCGGACAGACTATATTTGCAGCCTGCAATATGCACTTTTAGACAAATGCACCTTCTGTGAATGGCTTCCCTGCTTTAGCAATCATCTCACTAACCACGTGGCTCCGACTGCTGCATTATTCTCTTTGGTTGCTTTCTTGGAGAAATCTTGCTGCCTCAGTAGATCTGTTTTAAGACTGGCAACCCGGTTCGCTCTCTCGTCTCCCTGGTATTCTGCATCCAGCTCAGCATGTCTAGTTGTGTAATGACGTTTCAAATTGTATTCCTTGTGCAGCGCAACTTTCTCTGTGCAAATAAGACAGGTCGGGGTGCCCCTGTGCTCAACAAAGAAATATTGCATTTCCCACTTTTCCTGAAATTGTCGGTGCTCATCACCAACCTTTCTCTTCACCGCAGGCTTTCAAAAAGACATGTTTGGGGCTATGTGACATTTATAATTCTACTTGGTGTCACTGTCGCATTGAAGTTTCAATCAAGCGTTTAGCCGACGGACGGGGAACGTCTCAACGCGTAGAGAACGTCATTTCTGCTTCTTTTTCTTGCAACCGTAGCACGGCGATCGGCAGATAAAAAGCCGGTAGCAGTCTCCTTTGTTTTTACGCTCGATGTTCATGTCTTTCATGACGACACGAACACCGTGGCGTTTGCAGATGGTAGAAAGTGCAGGGATAGCGAGCGCAAAAAAGGCGACTGCTCACGGCGCCGGGCTGTTGTTACAGGAGAAAGAAGCGGAAATGACACCGTGACATATAACAAATAACATCAGCTGTTTCTGATGTTAGTTGTTTTGACTGCTTTTACATTATATTGAAATATATGTAATGTTCATGTTTGCTGCAATGCAAACGCAGTGATGCAAATAAAAACATGGAGCCACAAATTACGGTGCGACCCTATAATTAGTCCGGGTTACCGGGGACTGTTGTTGCCGATGAACAGGTGTCGCTATGTGACTGCAGACTAAATTGGGCTGCATTGAGTTCATGACTTTTCTTTTATCCCGCCGCCTACGCATCACTGTGAGAGTTAATATGAGATCTCTCTCTGTGGAAAAATAACTTTAAATCCCACTGACGTGTGTATAAATCTATATACGTATAATGTCCCGCTGGGCAGCAACTTAAAAAAACAACTTTTTTTGAAGTGTTGTGAACGCAGCGCGCTGGGGCGAATGTCGGCGTTTGCCCAATAGAAAGGAGGAAGCCAGCCAGGCACAGAAAGAAAGAAAGACTCCAGGGCAACGCTGCTGGAACTTTGACTCATTGAGAAATGTTTCCCTGCTTGCATCAAGCCCGGCTGGTGTCCCCTGAGATCCATATCCCACCCTGATTGGTGGGTTAATTCAGCTCCGCCCACAACACTGTAAAGTGTCATACATTATCAAACTAACATTACATTTTCATATTAAGGTGGGGCCAAAAACTATCGTCCTGCGGGCCGCAACTGGCCCGCGGGCCACGAGTTTGAGACCCCTGGTGTAGGAGGACACCTGCTCTGTGTCTGGTTAAGTATAAGAGCCCTTTGTTAGGGGGACCGCTGGACTCTTAGCACCAGCTTTGGGGTCACAGGGTCACATCTGGAACACACACGCACACGCACACACACACAGACACACACACACACACACACACACACAGACACGCACGCACGCACACAGACACACACAGACACACACACACACACACAGACACACACACAGACACACACACAGACACGCACGCACGCACGCACACAGACACAGACACACACACAGACACACACACGCACGCACGCACACAGACACACGCACGCACGCACGCACACAGACACAAACACACACACACACACAGACACAGACACACACACAGACACACACACAGACACAGACACACACAGACACACACAGACACACACACAGACACACACACAGACACAGACACACACACACAGACACAGACACACACACAGGCACACACAGACACACACACACACAGACACACACACACACACACACACACACACACACACACTATGCACAGACTGGTACTCTTTGTTCATACCTGTGTAAGACGTCATAATGAACTTGTGCATATTCATGTAAGCTCAATAAAGAGCAGTGTTACGAGGGAGCAGACGAGAGCGACTGAGGTCAAGTGAAGGAACGGCGCTGTCACAGTTCTCTCCCTCATCAATTGTCTGGTTCCAGCGGTGGGTCTGTGCTAGACGACCCATCACCAGCTTTTTCCACTGGTTACCAGTACGTGGTAGAATCCACTTCCAGATCTGGTTGTCTTTAAATCTGTGAATGGATTGGCTCCATCTTATCTCTCTTTAACAAAAGAATCCAAGTGGAGCCCTCAGGTCTGCAGATAAGCAGCTTCTGACCAGAACTAGACGTAAAAACAGAGGTGAGCTTTATCGATGGCTGCAGCCAAACTCTGGAACAGTCGCCCTTCACATCAGGTCGTCACCAACACTGGACATTTTTAAAAGCCGGTTGGAAACACATTTGTACTCTGTAGCTTTCAATCCTGACCAGTCTTTATAGTCATTACTGTGTATGTTTCCTATTTTCTCTCTACTCTGTGCAGCACTTTGGCTCAAGCTGTTTTTAAATGTGCTGATAAATAAATGTAGATTTCTTTGAATAAAACAGTGGAGCCGAGCTTTGAGCTCAGTGTGTAACAGTGTGTGTGTGAGAGCCATGTAATGTCCATGTGTGCATGCTGACTGTGCTGCTCTGACCCCCCTCCTCCTTTCAGGGTGGAGCCTGCTGGAGTCCGATGGTTGAGACCAGGTCTGAGGAAGTGTAAGTGTGTTTTTAATGGGATTCATGAAAACAAAGCAGCACACATTCAACCATCTTCATCATGTCAGGAGTCATCATCAAAGTGTCAATCAATGAACAGATGATGGATCAATAACTGCAGCTGGATTGTGTTTGTTCTCTCCATCAGATTCCTGTCAACTCACAATCGACACAAACACAGTGAACAAATGGCTCCAACTGTCTGACAACAACAGGAAGGTGACACATGTGGAGGAGGTTCAGTCATATCCTGATCATCCAGACAGATTTGATGGTTATCAGCTGCTGTGTAGAAATGGTCTGACTGGTCGCTGTTACTGGGAGGTCGAGTGGAGAGGAGAGGTTTATATATCAGTGAGTTACAGAAGCATCAGAAGGAAAGGAGACAGCTATGACTGTTGGTTTGGACGCAATGATCAGTCCTGGAGTCTGTGCTGCTCTGATGATGGTCCTCGTCATGTCAGGCACAATAAAATAAAAACATCCATCTCCTCCTCCTCCTCCTCCTCTGTCTCTAACAGAGCAGCAGTGTATGTGGACTGTCCTGCTGGCACTCTGTCCTTCTACAGAGTCTCCTCTGACACTCTGATCCACCTCCACACCTTCAACACCACATTCACTCAAACTCTTTATCCTGGGTTTAGAGTCTGGTCTCGTGGTGCCTCAGTGTCCCTGTGCTGAGTGGAGTGTAAAGAGTGTCTCCTGTTACAGAAACACTCTGACTGTTGAACAGATAGTTCAGTCTGTACATGTCTGTCTCTTTCACTTACAAACACGTTTTCAGATTCATGGATTCAATCAGTTGATGTTTGAAACTCTTCTAAATGATTCCTTGTAAACTTCTTCCTCTTCAGTCACAAACAAACAGGAAGTGATGTCACATGTGTTCCTGTCCACACAGCAGAATGAGTCTATTGCTGACAGTGATGTACAAACAGAGTGAGCATTTCTGAGGCCCAAAATAAACTGAGTAGTTCACTGAATGAACAATGGACTGTGAGCTCAGTTCCTTCATCATTAGTATGGATTATATATGTATATGTATTATATTAGTATCATATATATCAGGTGCTGCTGCTTTCAGTCATTGTGCAAATGTGCTGTTTGTAAGCTTGTAAAGCTGCAGTCAGCTGAGACTGAAGAAGTCACCTGATCAGTGAGCAAACGTTTCTGAAAACGTCCAGATGAACAGAATCAACCTTTTGGGATCAGCCAGCAATGCAGCATCATTGTTGTTCAGCTTCAGAGGTTTGCAGGAATGAACTGATGACCAGAAACAGCTGCAAAGTCCAAGAAAATACCAGCTGGAGTTCCGCTGCATTTGAAGAAGTCAAAGAAAAGTAAGGATGGCAAAGGGCGACGTTTTCTTCCAAAGAGCTGCAAACATGGTCGACGCCTCATTAGAAGAATCATCTGGACATTTGTGAGGAACTCTAACCAAGAAAGCAACGTCACACAGATCCAACAGACAGTTTCCATGACTGCAAGTGTTGAGTGGAAAAATGCTACATTGCATTATTGCATCCTCTCACCACAGGAGGCGCTGTTGGCACCACTGATTGCTGATCAGCTGTTCTCTGATGATCTGATTGATACTGTGAATAACGGGACTCACTGAACTCTGTGACACAGTGAAGATTACAGAGTTTAACTTCACCCTTTAAGACTGACCACAGAACCAAGTCCGCCAGAGCTTTTGTTATATTTTTACATGCTGTGGAGCCATTTGTGGGAGCATTTCAAGTTGCTATACATCAATACAACTGTTATAGCCCTAATTTTAATAATATGTATGCATTAAGTCCATAGTAACTACATAAACTGCAAAAACAACCTCTGCTCATCCATCTCTGTGAGTATCAGGATACATTTGGTTCATAATACACAGAAAAATCAGAGTTATTACCTGTAATAAATGTGAAAGATTCCTGCAGTGATAACCAGGCAGGACTGAAACACATCCAAGCTGTCACCACGGTAACAGCACCGCCCATCCACAGGTGAGGGGAGGAGCAAAAAGAGGGACTTTGACCATTTTATACTAAAAACACTCAACTAATGTTTCTAATATGAAACAAATAAGCCCACATTAATGTGAGCGTTTATTAAATAATAATAATGATGATTTCCTCCTGATCTCATTTCCACAGCAGAGAAAACTGTGGTGTATATTGAGGTGGAGGGTGTGGTCTGTGGCTCAGGTGTAGAGTGAGGGTGGGGTGCACCACAGCAGCATGCTGGGACTGCTGAGGGTGGAGGAGGGAGTGATGATGACATCAGAGCTGCAGCACAGAGACCAGTGAACACACAGTCTGTTCATCTTTGCATAGATACAATATACAGCACAATATTGAATGACAGACACGCTGTGGGAGCTTCCACAGATACACTGACGTCAGCATCCAGAGTCCTCCTGCTGCTCCCCCCTCAGAGCCCCGTGATCAGCACCAACACATTCAGTTAGATGACAGAGTCCAGCTGCAGCTAGAATCAGCTCCCCTCTGTGAACAACAGCACAGCGTCAGTGTTTCACACTCAGTGAAAGGAGGAAACAGCAGAAGAACACCATGTGTGCTACGTTTCCCAGGACACACTACAAACTGCACAAATACAGAGCAGCACGTGGAAGGACCTGGAGCTGCATTTACAGAGCTGCAGACAGCGTGATGTCCTGTATGGACAGGTGGAAGGAACCAAGTCCTCAGCTGGAACACTCGTGTTTGTCCACAGACAGGAAACACAGCAGGAAACTTCCTCACAGAAGTGCAGCTCATGGATAACACACTTCCTGTCAGTCAGAATGAGGCTGCAGCCAAACACAGAAAGGTGTTTTTGTCCAGATGAGCCCAGAGAAGAAACACGAGTGTTCACAGACATCAGAAGCTCAGAGAGGTGAAACATGAGGTTGGAGTCCTCGTCAGCATCCAGAAGAGCTGCTGTGAAACCCTGAGTACTCATGACAGACTCTGATGGCACAAACACATCATGATTCAAACAGAAAGACAAACATGGAGCTCCTGATCCTCCTGCATGAGAACAAGCTGACATGAGCGCTGTGTCTGAGAGTGTCTCCCTGTCACAGTGACAATAACACAGCTGCTGCTCACAGTCATTAAACTGACCTGAGGTCAGCTGTGCTCCTTACATATGAACCATGTGACCTCACATCAGTGCTGTGGATGACTGTAGTCATAGAAGAGTAGAGCTGTAGCAGGTGGTGTGAGGAGGAGGTGGTGTATTCTAGTTAACGCAGTACTGAAACACTCCAGCAGAGGGCGCTGTTAAGTCCTTATTGTAACACAGTTACTGTGTGCAGTTAGACTTCATACATAATCTGCACTTATTTCCATCAGACATGCTGTCAGTAAATGATTGGTTTCTATTGATTCTACTTCCTGTTGACTCGTTTGATGACAGTGAAACAATCACAGCTGATTGTGTGATGATGTAAACTGTCACTGTTACATTCAGTGTGTGTGACATAATGTTAGTGCAGGCTGATAACAGCCTGGTTCTGTTAGAAACACATGAACGTGTCCATAGATCAGTGTGTGTTTAACATGAGAGCTTCAGCCCTGCTGATGTGTTAAATAAAGACATGCAGGAAAACTGATGAGACTCTGAAATAACTCTTTATATTTATAATGTAACTCTGCATCAAAAGAACAACAAAGGATCCCAGACAGGTTTCTGTGAACAAAGACCATTCTGATGTTTCTGTGTTTCTAACACTTTGACATTATTAGTAAACAGACTGCAGTGAGCAGCATTTATAAAGAGCTTCTATATAAAGATATGACAGCTGTTTGACAAGTTTATCACTCTGTGTTTGGACCTGATCAGTCCAGCTGTTTACTTGAAACATGTTCATTTACCTGTTCTGTTATATTCATGTTCTTGTCTCTGTTGAAAACACATTTTAATGTCCCTCAGATTTTTCTCCCAGATGAATAAATATAAAAATGACACAAACTGACTGCAGCTACTTTTTGTCCTTTCTGTCAAAAACCTTCATGTGACTCATGAGAGACACGTTTCAGCTGTTTGTGACAGATCAGAGGCCAACAAGTCATTTATAACACTTTCCATCATTGTTTAAAGTTCTCAGTGTTTCTGTGTTGCTGCGTATAGGATCTCCCAGCATCATCACTGTGCTGTCCAATCATTGTGTGCGAGGTTACCCTTATAGTGCGATGTGTGTTTGCACAAAGAGAAGCATGTGTGTCAAATATAAATAAGCACAGAACAGAAACAGCTGCTGGTTTCTTCTGTTTAGAGTCAAGTTAGTGTTTTGTGTCTTTGTTTGAGGCCTGATGTCGAGCAGAGGTGTGTGTAACTGCACTGGTCTGTTATATGTGTGAAGTGTGTGCTTCTCTTCAGCATCATCTTTGTCACTGCTGATTCCTTTGTGTCATCATGTGTTGAGAAGAGAGAACAGTTATAACGGAGGAGCAAAAGGAAGCCCTGAAATCTGCATCAACAAGGAAGTGTTGGCTCACCAGTGATCCCAGCAGAGCCACTGGTTTGGCTCCAGTTGTTCTAGATTCAATGATGTTGTTGCTACAGATACATGTCAGCATCTTTATTGAATTTTATATGAAGCAGAAATGGTGTCATTAGGAGAAGAAGAGGAGAACAAGTCCGGCGAGGAGGCAGCAGCTCTTAAAGATGAAACAGCAGCTCAGCCCTGAGCTCAGAGAGCTGCACATGAAAAAGCTCCTCAAGCAGATCCTGTCAGAGGTTTGTCATCAACAGGAGGAACTGTTCACATCATAGGATGAAGATGCTGTCAGCTGGATGAAGAAGGTTATTTAATGCAAACGTTCACACTGAAGTCAAATTGTTGTCGTGTTGAACAGATTCATGTACTGATCGTCTCCAGAATGTTAGAAGAGCTTCAATGAATCATTAGAAACAACTTACAGCTGCACAGCTGTGTCAAACACATCTGTGTGTCATTGTGGGATTGTTGTGTTTCTACATGTGACACACGTCTAAAACATGCACACAATCTGAACACAAACAGGGACTCATGTGTTCCCACAGCCAGATGCTGAGAGCCATTTCCTTGTAGTCCTGTGTCTACATACATGAACCATTAGATGTTATTGGAATGATTGTCAGCTCTGATAGTTTCATGTGTGTTTAGCTGGACGCTGTTTGATCCTCGACATGTTTAAAGGTGTCCAGTCCTGAGACACTGGGGCTGGAAACAGCTGTGATGTCATTGGACTGTCACACAGACAGAAGTGCATGAAGTGAGCAGCCGAGGAGCCGCTGATGTTTTGGATTCAACAGCATTTGAAAGGTCGACACAGACACATTTGCACACAGAAAGCTGAATCTGTCATATGCCACAGTGAACTCACTGTTCAGTGTTTTTCAGGAAGCTTCTTAACTGCCTCTGCTGCCAAACAAGCAGCTGATGTCCTTGAGAAGAAGCTGAAGAAGTCTTCAACAACAAATACAGGAAGTGGACTTTCAAATACTAGCTTCACTTTAGACTCACAGAGAAATGACTCAACCAGCTGTGTTTGACTCTATGAAAGGTCAGTGTGTGTCTGCACACAGACTGTTGTGTTGGACTGTTATTCAGTTGTCTGCTGAATGTTTTCAAATGTCTGCATCTCAGCTGTGATGAGGCTGGGGGTCATGGGAGGCCACCGTAGCAGCCTCTTCAACATCATGACATCATCATAAATGCTGCTGGACTGTCTGATGGGCTGACGGTGAAAAAGCCGTCGGGAAGGAAACAGAAGACATTTCAGAGGCTGCAGCAGATTTCTTTGATTCGGGGCCTTTTTCAGCTTTATTGGACAGAGCAGTGAAGATAAGTGACAGCAAAGCAGAGAGAAAGGGGGCGTGGCCCGGGTCAAAGCCAGGCCAGCTGCTCTCCACCTCGTGGTCACCTGCTCATCCTAGTGAGCTCCACCAGCAGCCCTTTCACACACTTTACACTGTCAAACACTGTGTGTGGACCTCAGCTAACAACAGGCTACATTTAAGTCTGGACTACATGCTTTTATATTGTTTTTATTCCATCAGCAGCTCAACATCATGAGCAGCTTTGACATAAAGACATCAAACTCAAGCTGACTTTAAACTACTTTTAATACAGGGGCTCAAAAACAACAACATCTTTATTATATATCAGGACACAAAGTCATTTCATCTCAAAGGGAAACAGCTTTATTTGGAATAACCAGCACTATCAACTGGTTTGGGATCTCCACCAGTTTCATGTCTTTGCAGCTTCTCCAACAAAGTTCCTGTAAAATCAGCATGTTTGTCTTTATTGGTTTGATAGTGATTGATTATTCAGTCCCAATCTGCTGTCATCTAAAGAACAAAATGATGTTTCTATGAGTCACAAAGCTCCAGATGTTGTCGGCTTCACAAAGAAAACAAAGAACTTAAACACAAAGTGTTTGGAGCCAAAATGTTCCCAAGCTGCTCTTTTTGAAATGGCAGAGGTACAGTGGTGTCTAACAGCACACTGTGGAAGGCAAACATGTTATTGTTGGATGAAACTTCATGAATCCTTTGTAGATTTGAGCTGTTGGAGCCTTTCTTTTCTCTTCAGGTGTACAGATGCTGAGGAGGCAGGTGGAGCAGGTGGAGCTGTTGTGATGCTGGCAGAGGGTGTGTCTTAGTAACTCTGTGAGGCAGAACTGGATCCAACATTGTGGATGTGTTGATGTTGGAGCCATTAAGAGTCTCTGGCCACACTGTAGGATTTCCCTTTGATCCACTGTGGGGGCATTTTGGAGTCTGTCAGTGAAACTCTTCATGTTTGTGTTTGACTCCAGTTTATAGAAACAGAGAAATGTGTCATGCTTTTGTTCGGCCTCCACAAATACACACATTTGTTCATTGGTTGGACTTTTTGGAAGGAGACACATTGAAAACCATGTTAATAAGATCTTGTTGTTTCCTGTGGATCCGACACAGAGAGTGGACTTCAGACAGAAAGCGTGGAAGAGATTTTAGAGGCCGTGTGTGGCAACAGGAAGTTTCTGTGTGTTTGCTGATCTTACATGTGGAAAACAACACGTGATGTTTGTGAAGTTCTACAATGATCATTGTTCTCACAGCATTTTGAGTGGGAACAGTTCAAACTGGGAGTAGTGGGAGTTATTTACTGATTGAAACAAGCTGAATGTTTCTGTGACGATGAAGATCAGCAGCTCAGCTGATCAATGAACTGACATCTATCAGTCGTTTCATGAGATGAAGTCATCAGCAGACATTTGTTCTGACTGTGTGATGAATGTCAGAACGTCAGGGCTCTGCTTTAGTCACTGCTTGATGATCATTGGCTCATTGTTGAATCCAGGGCCCAGTCTGACCTCTGACCTTTGCTGCAGGTCTTCTGTGTTATCTCCACTTTCATGTCTGATCTTCTGCTGTATCGTCCAAAATAAACATCTGGATCATTTCCAACACTTCAGCAGATCTTTAGTTTGGGCAGTGCAGCACAGAATAACACATATTGTACTATACTGCCCACTTCCTGATCTTATTGGATCTGTGTGTGAGGTTGGTGAAGGAAACACATGTTTACTGAGTGAGTCGCTGCCATTAGGAACTAGTTTTTATATCACAGCCTGGAAATCACACAGGACCATTTCTGCAAGTGAAAAGTCGTCATTGGAGGAAAAAAATTGTAGAGTTTGTGCAACTGAAGAATTGTCCCAACTACATGTGCTGCTGACCTTTGACCTTTCCTTTAGGTGCACAGAGGAGTCTGTGGAAACATCCAGAGCTGAGGCAGTGCTACAGATGCTTCAAATAAAGTGGTGTATTATCCATGTTTTCTATGGATCACATCCAGTATCCTGATCTAACGAGCCCCCTTTGTGTGGATTTTAGAGCCTCTGACTTTTGCTGCGTCTCATTTCAAGCACAAGAGCAAGAAGTGGATGAAGAAATGGGGCGAGTGGGGTCAGTGTGGTGCGTGTCAGCTGTGCTCACACATGCTTTCACAAAGAACATGTGTGTTCATCGGCAGCATCAAGGTGCACTTTAGTCTTCATAATAATAAAGTATTCTGACTTTATTCTTCTGAATGCTCACAGTCATGTTGCAGCTCTGCTTTGCTTTAAGAAAATGTTCTACCAGGATGTTACTTTCCTAAACGTGTTCTCCAAATGTTCCAAAGACTTTGTTCTAAGTAGTTCTACATGATGAAACATCCACACTGAGTTTAAGAAGGACACACAAACACCATCTGTCCTTTCATCATGTGTACAAACGTGTTCAGATGTCAAATGTACCGTGAATGGATGCAAATGTGGATCGTTCCAATAAAATGAGGCAGTTTTGTAAGTGGATCACAGTTTGAAGTTCATTGAAACCTATAAGAACATGTTATTCAAACCAATTTTATCCAACAGGAAGAAGCATCAGGGGAACAGGAAACATTCAAACATGTTTACTGTAAGAACTGCACAAAGGAAGGAAACACAATCCTACACACGAGCACTTTAAAATGGACATTTAGCTTTTCAAACATCAGGGAGCTGCAATAACAACACTGAGCCCATTCTGATCAGACTGAAAGATTTATAGAGATTTATCCATGTGCTGGAAAAGGATTTGATATCAACATAGATGCAGATTAGCAGGAGCATTTTCTTCATATTGATTTAGAGTTCAGTACCAGGAATATGTAGAATTAACATCTGTGTGCATGACGAGTGATGAAAATTCAAAGTCAGACTTTCAAAGGATGTCAGAATTGGTGTCTCTATCTGTGACTGTCCCAGAGGAACCTACCTGAGGGATTATTACAGATCTGTCTATATAGAAAGACTTGCATTGATTCACAGTGTACAATTCTTTCTAATCTATTAACATCTTCCTCCAAATCCTGTTTCTGCTGTTTAATGACATATGTCTGAATACAGACAGTGGAAAAATGTCAGTTTTAGTTTTACTGGATCTCAGTGCAGCATTTGATACAGTTGACCACAACATATTACTCAAACGACTGGAGAACTGGACAGGTCTTTCAGGAACTGTACTAAACTGGTTCAAAACATACGTAGAAAACAGGAAATACTTTGTATCAATAGGTAACTTCACATCCGAGCAGACAAGTATCACATGTGGAGTTCCCCAAGGTTCCATCTGGGGACCCTTTCTGTTTAACATTTACATGCTCCCACTGGCACAGATTATAAAGAACAACAAAATAAACTGTCATAGCTATGCAGATGACACACAAATATATATCACAATGTCACCAGGAGACCAAGGCCCCGTACAATTTTCTCCAGCTAAACAAAAACAAAACTGAAGTAATAGTCTTTGGCACCAAAGAAAAACGATTACAGGTCACCAGAAAACTTCAATCTATACATCTAAAAACCACAAACCAGGCGAGAAATGTGGGTGTAGTGATGGATGCAGACCTAAACTTAGAAAAACACATTAAGACAATAACAAAATCAGCTTACTATCACCTCAAGAATATTTCAAGGATAAAAGATCTGATGTCTCAACAGGACCTGGAAAAACTAGTCCATGCATTCATCTTTAGTAGGCTTGATTACTGTAACAGCATCTTTACAGGTCTACCTAAAACATCAGTCAGACAACTACAGCTCATTCAGAACTCTGCTGCTCGAGTCCTCACTAAGACCAAAAAAGTGGACATCAGTCCAGCTCTGAGGTCTTTACACTGGCTGCCTGTCCGTCAGAGGATAGACTTTAAAGTTCTGATGCTGGTCTATAAAGCTCTGAATGGTTTAGGACCAAAATACATCAGTGACCTCCTGACCCAGTATGAACCTTCCAGATCCCTCAGGTCATCTGAATCCGGTCTTTTATCAGTTCCCAGAGTCAGAACCAGACACGGAGAAGCTACATTCAGCTTTTATGCTCCTTATATCTGGAACAAACTCCCAGAAAGCCTCAGATCAGCTGAAACACTCAGTTTAGGGCTGAGGGGCTCAAACCTCCTGCTGTTTCTACTGGACCATAAATTCTACTTTATGATCATCTTCAAAAATAAAAACGTGAGTTTATTTGTGAACTCTGTGAAATGTGTCTGATGTTTAGTTTGAACCAATCCTGTGTCAGCTGCAGCCACATCATTGCCACACATACAAATGGGTGTGTTCCTGTTTAGACCTGCTGGCTGTCAATGGGCTTCATTCCATTTCAGACTGCCGGTGGTCGGCTGTGATCTAAACTCAACATGGCTCCTGTGTTAGAAGAGCCTCTGATTTTAAACTTTGCACATTTAATAGTTTCTTTCCAACACTGTGGAGCTACCAGCCCAGTATATGTAGCCCACAGTAGATGGAGTTATCAAGCTGGACTGACAAACATCAGGACTCATGTGATTCCTACATGTGGACCTTTCACAGATGGATCCAAGTGCAGATTCAACTCTGCATCACATTTGACTTCAGCTGTTACACACTTTCTAGCTGTGTCACTTCCTGCTTTTTGGATCAGATAGTTTATTCATGTCCACAAATGTTTGGCTGCATGTTTTTATCATCTATATTTCCAGTCTTCATACAGCCGATATTTCATGTGAACTCCAACCTGCCAGCTGCCATCATGTTTTCAGGGTTCATTCAGTGTTGAAATGTAGGACAAACAGCAGCACATGTTCTCTAAATGTTTGCTGCAGTCATTTTACATGAAGCTGATACTACATGAGACATTTTCCATATTTACTGTCTTTGAACAGAGAATAATAAAGCCATCAAACATATACAGGCTGTGCAAATACAAACTTCTGTGGTGCATTTGATGACCTGCAGAGGAGAACAAGTCGGGCTTTTCAGCCCTAACACAACCTCTTTGTTCTCAATACTACAAAACCTTCAAAGGCTGATATGCAAGTTTGCATGAATCACCAACACAGTTGTATTTGTTTCTAGTATAATTATAAATAAGCTGATCAAATATCTGCTGACTGATTAGATCCAGTATCTATTACAGATGAACTGGATATCACAGCATGTTGTTAATCCGTCATATCAAACTAAACCGTGTTGCTGGTGTAAATATCCTCCAATAAAGTCAGATGAGGGCTGCTGTTGCCAGGTAACGATGATGTCACACTGGATCTTCTGATCTTTAGCATCAGAAGATCTCGGAGTCTGATGTTGGCTCATGTGTTGTTAAACACCAACATGACGTTCTACTAGTCAAGGCCTCAGCTTCACCCACTGATGCTGATCACACAGACCCACTAATAGAACTGTTTTATCAGGTTTAAGCAGCGTCAGCATTAATGTCACATTTAATCAGACCACATTTACATTACAAGCCCACTACAACCATATGGAACTCCAAAGTGTTCAAAATTAAATAAATAAATAAGTCATGATGAAATAAATAACTATGTGAATAAATAAGACACAGATATGTAATGTGAGAATGATATTGTGAAATAATTGAACACATTTTGAAAAAAAGCTCATTATTGTGAAATATATTGCATTCTGCTATATAAATTTACTTATTATTGTGAAATATTATTTCATGATCATTATTTTTCACAATAACAGAAATTATTCCTGAGGCATTTTATTTATTCCCAGCCATTTTTATTCCAAAATGTCCTTTTTTTCAAAGTCAGTCTTTATTTCAAAATCCCGTTTTTCCCAATGGCCTATTTATTTCATTATTATTACACATTATTTGACCACGAGCAATCTTTTCTGGTTTGACGCCGTCTTTGTAGCCAGAAACCAGCTCTCTCCTCGGCTTCCTCCACTACACGCTTCCCCCACGCCAGTCTCCTCCGTCACTATAAAGGGGAGAGTCATGAGCTCCATCACCCTCACCTGTGCCGTCCAACGTCCCGCCACCAGCCTCCGCTGCAGCAGGCCAGAGACCACACCCCTGCCACAATAAGTAAAAGTATATCCTTGCTGTACCCTTAATGCTAAATGTGCTAAATTAACCGCTGCCTTTGCCCCTTTGGGATTATTCTTATGTCACTGGGATGTTGACCTTTGACCTTCACATTAGAGAGATGGGCAGACATAATTAGTGTATGAATTTTAAAGTAACAGGTAATAAAGAGAGTGTAGCAAATGTAGTCAGGTTTATTACTCTGTATCACACATGAGTGCCCGAGGGAGGCGGGGCTGACTGGGGAGACACAGGAAACAGAGAGACAGGGCTGACTCGACATGAAACGATGAAACGTGGGACACGGGAACAGAAACTAAACACAGGCTGAAATGAACACTGAGGGAGGGAGAACTAAGATTACTGAGAGCCTGATAAATAAGAAGAACAAAAACCAAGAAAAACAAGAGTCAAAGAAAACCAAAAACACAAAGCATTGGGCCAGGACCCACTGCTGTGACATTTATATGTGATAAAAACATTAAAAACTGCTCAGATGTTGAAATCTTTCTACGTATACTTTAGGTTCAGCTCTGCAGCCTGGCATTTGGTTAAGCATGATTCAAACATTTGATTTTGTTTAACTGGTTTTAATTATAGTTACTTTTTGTGAACATTTGTTGCAGCATTTAAAAATACATCATTTATTTTCAAACTTTTATTTGATTTAGAGCATCATATTTGACCAACGTAAATGTTTTAATTTCATATAAAATAACTGAAACAGTGAACTAAATATCTGAAATCTTTCCTTCCTTAAAAGTTATAATCCTACTTAAGTTATAGTGCAAACGCTTAAGCAACAAATATACTTGATGCTAATTAATTAATATTTCCCTTTGATGTTGCAACTATGCGGTCACTTCTGTCTTTAAACAAAATAATATTTTCCAGTTACAGAAATCATAAAGTCCAAACTACACTGAAAAAAATATGTTGTTGGATTTACTTAATTCAATGGTGGACATTTGTTGCACACAGATGTTTTGCTTTGGCAGCAACTTAAACAATTGAGTTAAATTAACACAATTTATTCATGTTCAATAAACCTGTGCAATTTGTGTTGATAAAATGTGACTTAAACATGTTTTGATGAAGTAATTTGAGCTCTTGGAATATTTTAATCCTTCACAATTTTCTCACTTTATCCCAACACCATTCAATAACTTTTACCCAATACTACTTGGTCACTTAAATACTACATGTTATCTTCAAATTACATTTTGCTATTATATTCTAGTATCAAATACACAATTTTCAAATGGAGGCCTTATAACAGATTATATTGTTCTCTTCCAAGATGGTTGCTGGCATCCACCAGTAACCTTTCAAAACAAAATGTCTAATTTCACTGCATTGACAGTAGGTAAAGAATTAAACTGGCATTACTCCTCCACTGAATCTACATAAATCAACAGTTAAATAATGTCAGTTCTTCCGTGTTCTCTGGAATCAATCACAGCAAAGAAATTAGACTGTTTCTTTTGAAAAATGTTGGGAAAGAACAAATCAAGATCAAAAATCAAGGTTCAGTTAAACAACAATTATAACTAAACAATTTGAGATAATGTTAGTTTCCATTAACATTAAATTAGGTTACTGAATTGGCAAACACCTTCCTATTAACATTACCCATTTTACCCCAATAACTAAAGAAATTAGCACTTGCAGGTCAAAACCTTTATTCAAGGGATGCAAAAATAACATTGATACAGTGACTGTCAAAAATTACAGCACTGATCATACTGTGACATGTTGGTTCAAAACAGCACACTTAGAAATATTCAACGTTCTTTACTTCAACTGAATGAAACTGAAAACACCATTTCACACGACCCATATGGGATATTTAGACTGTATAACTGTTCACGCTACATCTCTTCACTAGTAAAAGACAGAAAAAATACAAAGAGAAATTTAAAAATGCTGCCAAAATGCTGCACAGAGCAAAAGGAAAAACAAACAACAACAAAAAATGGCCCTGTCCTCATGGCAGTTGCAGTGTATATAAAAATGAACCCTGCGATCTGTTCCTGGAATTGAGCTTCAAAAATGCAGCAGAACAAGTGTGAGATTTAAATGTCTTCTCACCTAGAGCTGATCACCTTGCATGCATAACAGTGAGCTTTCCTTGCAGGAGCAGTTTTGTCTTAGTTGTGAGCTTTTCTTGTACCGGACTCTGCGCCCCAATTTTAGTGTCAGACCACACCTTCAGAGTATTCCATCAACAACAACAACAACAATCTTTATTTATAGAGCACATTAAAAGCCAGGGGCATGCCAAAGTGCTTTACATGAAACAATAAAACAATAAAATGATTTACACTAAAACATCAGAGTCATATAAGTGTGGGATTATGTTCACAGGTAAAAACCACTAATAGGAATAATCTATAGCACACAGCTATAGCAAAGTAGAACTGTACCATCATACACAGTGATAGAGGACATAGGCTACGCAACAATAAAATAATTAGCACTATAACGTCAGAGTCATATAAGTGAGAGATTATGTTCACAGGTAAAACCACTAATAAAATAAACTATAGCACACAGCTATAGCAGAGTAAAGCTGTAAAGCTGTACCATCAAACACAGTGATAGAAAACATTGACAGTGCAGGACAACGCAAAACAACCAGACACATTAATAGAACAACTCACTAGAAGCAAGGCGAGAATTTAACTAGTAGAAAAAGCAAGTTCAAACAGATATGTTTTAAGCCGTGATTTAAAAGATTGAATAGAATCAGACGCCCGGATGCCAATCGGGAGACTGTTCCACAGCTCAGGTGCAGCTAGAGCGAACGCTCGATCACCTCTAGACTTCAAGCGAGATCTGGGCTGAACCAACAATAACTGTGAGGAAGATCTTAAGGCCCTCGTAGGAAGATATGAATTTAAGAGATCCTTAAGATAACTTGGCCCTGTGTTATTAGTAATTTTAAAAGTAAACAACAGAATTTTAAATTGAATACAAAATTTCACAGGCAACCAGTGCAGATCAGCAAGGACGGGAGTGATGTGAGCAAACTTCTTAGTTTTAGTTAGAATGCGTGCAGCGGCATTCTGGACTGTCTGTAATCTATGTAAAAGGGTAGAGTGGAGACCATAATAAAGTGAATTACAGTAATCTAGTCTTGACGTAACAAAGGCATGGATAAGCTTTTCCAAGTCATTGTGCGGGATGTAGTGTTTGGCCCTGGAAATAAGGCGAAGTTGGTAGAAACTAGATCTGACGACAGCAGATACTTGTTTATCAAGTTTAAATGAGCTGTCAAGTAGCACACCCAGATTCCTAACAGTGTCAGGGAAAGAACTAGTGAGAAAACCAAAAGCATCATGAAGTTTGGCACAAAGAGCGTCACTGCCAAAGACCACAATTTCAGTTTTCTTATCGTTAAGGATAAGAAAATTTGCCAGAAGCCATTGCTTGACCTCACACATGCACTCTCGAAAGTTACTCACGGACATAGCTAGATCATCATTCAGCTCAAAATAGATCTGGATGTCATCGGCATAATAGTGAAAGGCAATGTGGTATTTCTCAAAAATGACACTTAAAGGAAGCATATACAGTGAGAACAGGGTAGGGCCTAGCACAGATCCCTGGGGGACACCACAGCAAACAGGTACAGCGGAGGAGGAGGAGGTGGCCAAGTGAACCGAAGAGAGCCGATCGGAGAGGTAAGATTTAAACCAATCCAAGGCAGCGCCCTTGATGCCTACAGTGTGCTCTAGTCTCGCCAATAGTATGTTATGGTCAACCATGTCATCAGAACCAACCACGACGCAAGAGGAACACTGATGACGTGCAACCCTATGACCCAATCTGGGGCAGTGATGTACCAGCGGAGTTCAAGTTGTGGACCACCGGACAGAAGGTCCTGCACTCACTGTTCCCATGGGTCGGAACTGGAAAAAACACGTTAAGAATTGAGACTCTTGACTACCGATTTGGACTTTTCCTGAACAGCTCAACAAAGATAAATAAGGCTCAGAATGAGGAAATCGACGCGATCAGAATAGTGGTCATGCAACACAGGGTCGCCCTGGACATGATTCTCGCTGAGAGAGGGGGCCTCTGTGTCTTATTCAACACCACTTGTTGCACCTATATCCCGGACAACGTGCACTCCTTGACCATGACCACCGCCCTAGACAAGTTGCGACAACTGAGTAATGCGCAGCAACAAGACTATGTCACGAACAATGAGGACTGGCTGACCTGGCTGCTGAGTGGCAGCTGGAAGACCCTCGTGATAAAAGGACTCGTACTGATAGGAGTTCTGCTTCTATTATTGTGCTTGTTTTCTACATGTATCCTACCATGCATAAGATCCATGATTGACAAAATGGTACAGGCCACAGTAATTACCTATGTTGGACTGCCACTAGAAGATGAACCGGATGAAGAAGATTTAGTATAGAAACACACACACACATACTGAATGATGCTACAATTGAAAATGTTATAAGCAAGTGATTGTTGGCTGATAATAAAGTATGATTAAGTGAAAAATATTAACATCAGGAGGGGATGTTAAAGAAGAAACGCTTTAATGAGTTTTATGTTGCATTAAAGTACATGTTCATATTTTACTCTTAATAGGAAAAGAACAAAATGTACTACTCGCTCTGTTTATAGAAAGAGGAAGTTCACCCTATGATAGTTATACGAACTTAGACACACACACACACATATGCAAAATTAGAGGAAACTGCTATGCTTGTTTCACCCTGCTATAAATAATAAACGACTACTGCAGCTCGGTGTGAGTCCTCTCTGAGCCCTCACCCGTGCAGCACGTTAACCGTCTCCAAGTGTCTCAGTGTTGTTTATTCACCTAACTGTTTGATAACTGTAAATCTCTGACAACAGTTTATTTATACCATCTTCACGTGAACACATTCAAGAACATAACAGATGAAGAAACATTAAAAACTTCCACACTACATAAAGCAAGAAAAATAGTTTTTCTTTCAGGTGGTTTCAGAAAAACAGAAACATCAAACATCTCCAAGACTCTCTTTGAAAGAACTAAAAACCTTTGTTCTCATGGTCCAATCATGAGTGAACTCCCCGATGAAGCCTTGTGTGCTAAAACATGTCAGAGTTTTAAAGGTTAAACATGAGTTTCCAAAACGTTTTGCTGGAGAACAATGAACTATTTGACTGAGTTTCAATCATTTACAGACGAGCAAAACCAGGACAAAGAAAAAAGGACAAAACTGACTCAGTAAAAAACAGAAAAGAAGATCCCATGTAGATCTGTATTATGTAGAAGTTCAGCCCAGCAACCAGTTCAGTTCAACACAAGTTTAAATGATTCTCTCTGAACTCTGTGGAGCCTGATCTCAAGCTTTTTGAGTCCGACACAGAAACCAGAGGATCTTTCTGTGTCTTCAGATTCACTGTGATCCAGTGATGGGAGTGATTTCAGCCCTGAGTGATCGCGCTGATGTTTGCACAGAGCAGACAATGAGGTGAATGTTTGGGCACACTGGTCACAGCTGTAGTTTCCTTCCATGTGTGCACGTTCATGAATGTTACGATGACCTGACTGTGAGAAGCTTCTCTCACAGTAGATGCACTTGTAGAGTCTCTTTCTGGTGTGGATCTGTTGGTGTCGTCTCAGGTGATGTGGAGCTTTAAAAGTCTTCTCACACAGGTCACATCGATAAGGTCTCTCCTCAGTGTGGGTAAACATGTGTTGTTGTAACTGTGCGTCTGTTGTAAAGTATTTGCCACACTGTTCACAGCAGTACACATCATGTCTGGTGTGAATGCGTAGGTGTGTATTTCGGCTCCCTCTCTGGCTGAAAGTTTTTCCACAGATGTCACAGCTGTACGCCTTAATTCCAGAGTGGGTAACTAGATGACTCTGTAAGTGGCTACTGCGAGTAAAAGCTCTGCCACACTGATCACAGCTGTACGCTTTAACTCCACTGTGGATGAGTTGGTGTTGTTTTAGGGAACCCTTCGAGGAAAAAGACTTTCCACACAAGTCACAGCTGAACGGTCTCTCTCCAGTGTGGATGACCTGATGCTGTTTTAGTTTAGCCCTCACAGTAAAACCCTTCCCACACTCGTCACAGCTGTATGGCTTAATTCCAGAGTGGGTAACTAGATGCCTCTGTAAGTGGCTACTTTGAGTAAAAGCCTTCCCACACTGATCACAGGTGTATGGCTTAATTCCAGAGTGGGTAACTAGATGATTCTGTAAGCTGCTACTTTGAGTAAAAGCTCTGCCACACTGATCACAGCTGTACGCTTTAACTCCACTGTGGATGAGTTGGTGTCTTTTTAGGGAACGCTTGAAGGAAAAAGACTTTCCACACTCGTCACAGCTGAACGGTCTCTCTCCAGTGTGGATGACCTGATGCTGTTTTAGTTTAGCCCTCACAGTAAAACCCTTCCCACACTCGTCACAGGTGTGTTTTTTCTCTCCCTTTCTTCTGTGAGGTTTGTCGGCCTCCTGAGAGCGCTGACTTCTGGCTCCATGTTGGTCCTGCAGTGACAGAGATACAAACAGAGGCAGTGAGTGAAATGCAGTCGTGGAACAAACTCAACCTTCAAACTCCATTAACACTAGTTTTAAACCTGAAGGTGGAGCGTGGCACCAAACACCACTTAAACCCCCGGAGAGCAGCCATTTGGCTTTTAGCTAGGCTTTAGCTTCAGACAAGTGGAAGCTAAATGGGCTAGTCATTCATATGTATATTAGGTTGTTACCTGGGAATTCTGGAGGGAGGGGAGTGGGGGTGTGTGATTGAGGGGGTGGGGGAGTGGAGTGTTTCAGTTTTCCATCTTAGGGAGAAATCAACACACATGGGTGTATGTCCTTTGTTGCTGACATTTATTGATAAAAACAGTACAAAAAACCAACCATTTGTACACATATTTACAAATAATAATAAAAAGTGAGTGAGCACATTTCAACATTTTCAGCAATCACTCACAATCCTGGCACTGCCATGGTATCTTTAGTCTGCATTTACCACATGTGTATCTGTTGCAGTGAACACATCGCACAGTGGCATGATTGTTCTTGCATTTGTGTTTGACCTGACACGTGGCTCTTTTTCCAGGGCTCGGTGTGGAGGGTTGTGTCCAAAGCAACTGTTCTTTTCTTGCCTTCTTCGCAGCTACATGAGAGTGAGCCAACTCTGTTGCAAGCTCCACCAGGAAGTCCACCCGTCTTTCCTTCATCCCGGTGCATGCTTGATACAGCACATGTGCATTCAGTGCTGCCATGTCAATCATGTTATAAAACACGGCAACTGGCCAGCGCCGTGTTCCTCTGCGGACAGTGTACTCCCGAACCATCTGGTCCATCACATCCACGCCACACTTTGTTTTGTTGTAAAGGGTGACTGTGTTTGGCTTCCTTTTGGTAGTGTTATCAGTCTGAACCACGCTGTGCATGCTGCTAAGAATATAGACTGTCTTCTTCCGTTTGGCCGCATACGCCGTCAGCGTGGCAGCAGAGGTTGAAAACACCTAAGAAATAAGATAAATTGTTTTTTCCATAGCCCTTTTACACACAATGAAACACATAAACATAGAACCACAAAAGACCTGCAACATACCTGAGTGGTGAATTCACCACTCAGGTATGTGTAAGTGTACACAGGTAAGTGTAAAAGGGCTATGGAAATAACAATTTATCTTATTTCTTAGGTGTTTTCAACCTGGCCAGTTGCCGTGTTTTATAACATGATTGACATGGCAGCACTGAATGCACATGTGCTGTATCAAGCATGCACCGGGATGAAGGAAAGACGGGTGGACTTCCTGGTGGAGCTTGCAACAGAGTTGGCTCACTCTCATGTAGCTGCAAAGAAGGCAAGAAAAGAACAGTTGCTTTGCACACAACCCTCCACAACGAGCCCTGGAAAAAGAGCCATGTGTCAGGTCAAACACAATTGCAAGAACAATCATGCCACTGTGCGATGTGTTCACTGCAACAGATACACATGTGGTAAATGCAGACTACAGATACCATGGCAGTGCCAGGATTGTGAGTGATTGCTGAAAATGTTGAAATGTACTCACTCACTTTTTATTATTATTTGTAAATATGTGTACAAATGGTTGGTTTTTTGTACTGTTTTTATCAGTAAATCTCAGCAACAAAGGAAATACACCCATGTGTGTTGATTTCTCCCTAAGATGGCAAACTGAAACACTCCAAGTTGGTGACTTTTGGAGATTTATTTCCCTGGATGATTGAGAATGCATCAAGATGAAACACAAAAGGGAAGTTCACAGCTTTTAGCAGCTCCCCCACCCCCTCGTTCACACACCCCCACTCCGCTTCCCTCCAGAATTCCCAGGTAACAACCTAATATACATATGGATGACTAGCCAATTTAGCTTCCACTTGGCTGAAGCTAAAGCCTAGCTAAAAGCCATTTGGCTGCACTCCGGGTTTTAAAGGTAGAAGCCTGGGACTCCTAGTGTTTTAAAGGTCTCTTAACCCCACCTGCTGGTAGTTCTAACACATTACATCCAACCTGCTGTTAAAGATAATTCATGACTGTTCAAACACTAAAATCATGCCCATCCCTCCTGATTGTACACACACACACACACACACACACACACACACACACACACACACACACACACACACACACACACACACATTATTTTATAATTTAGATTATTTTGTTGTTTCCTATTACATATTTCTATAATTTGTATAGATTTATACAGAATTATTCAGTGATAATAAATCCTATGTTTGTTTATTCTAAAGGAACCCCGTTAGCTTCCACAACAGATGTTGCTCGTCTTCCGTCAAATACTCACATAAAATATTACACAATAAAGTGGATTCAAGATATCCACATAATTTCACTCTTACATCCACAGTGACGTTTCACAATTGTTCAAATATAAGCAATCAATAATAATAATAATAATATCAATAACATTGAGGCACATTACACAAATTTCAAAAACAAATCATGTCTTACAATATTTACAACAACTAAAAGCTCTGTAAATCGGCTTTTAAGTGTTCATTGAAGTTTTGAATAATTCTCTAATTTTTTAAGGCAACTTATTCCACTTAAAAGTTGCTCTAAATGTAACAGTTTTACAAAACGTTACTTTTAACTCGAGCATTTACTAAATTGCAGCTTGTTGAAAACTGTGTAATATGATGATGTATTTCATCTGGATACTGCAGCTGAGCAGAATAAATGTGGTGTGTTTAACAGAATTGCTTTCTTTAGAACTACAAGTAAGCCATAGAATATTTTAGCCTGTACAGGAAGCCAAGAAAGGTTATTATGCATTTTATCAATATTACTATAGTATGAACATCTTCACACTAATCTGGACGCCTTATTCTGGACTAACTGAAGTCTGTTAAGATCTGTCTTATTAGCTGCTGACCAAATGATTGAACAATACTCCAGATGAGACATTACTAGTGCATTAATGACATCTTTCATAATGAAGAAGTGATACACAAAGAGCATTTCATAGCCATAGCTATGCCTTGTCGGCAGAGTTATGTGACATTAGTGATGTTTGTACTTTCAGCGTTAACTTGGTTTTAAAGCCTTTAAAATATACGCCGTTCAATAGTCGACCTTAATCTGACAGAGAATGTGATGATTTTGTGGATAATTAAAGTCAGTCATATATCCACAAACACAACAAGCTGAAAGTCAGTGATGCTGCTCGGTTTGCAGTCCTGAACATCACGGCACAAGCAGGATTCACTGCACTGTTAATGTTAGCTGTGTTATATTGCTGCCTCTGTTCGGTGGTGTCGAGCCAAACGCACTTTAACGTGTGTTTGAACGAGCTGACGGTTCACTCGTTAAGCTGAAAGAAAGATGCTTTAATCACAGCAGTCACACATGTGTCCACTGCACCATCTGGAACTCTTCTTGTTTACACTCGTAATAACACAAACACTAAATCCTGCTTCTCTGGTGCTGTTGTGTAGCAGTGTGTACACCTGAGACTGTCACCTGTCTGTCTGTCCTGCACTCTCTCTCTGTTTCTTTCTCTCTGATTGTGGAATAAAAGTATGAACATGTGTTTATAAGTTACACTTGTGTCTGAATCCTGCAGCTTATCACACATTTGATTTCCATGTGTGACGACTGCAAGTGTCCAGAGTGAGGACAGACTGAGGGAGCCACTGCTGCACATCATCTGTGAGGCTTTGCACCCCTGATGATCCACCAGGACAAACTCAGCAGTGTGTGAGGAAGAGGAGGAAGAGCCAGCAGCAGCTGACAGATGGAGAGAATAGACAGACTGTTCCCTGTTTGTGAAGGACTGCTAGGAAAGTTTAACATAACTGTCTGTGCTGAATCCGTCTTATTAGGTAATGTTCAAATAATGTGATCATCCCAGTGTTTTCGGTGTGGGAGAAAGTACTCAGGGCCTTCAAGTTACACACTATGAAAGGCAGCAACAAGTTTAATGTTCAGAAACCTAAAGTCTGTATCAGCAGCAGGATGGAGCTAAAAATAAATGTTGGTTTCAGTTCTATGAAGCTTTGAGTCTGTGAAGGTTCTCAGTCATCCAGGTCATCGTAGTCAAAGGAGCTTGCAAAGAAAAGCGTCTGGACTTCTTTAAGTTACTTGAAGACGTTTCACCTCTCATCCGAGAAGCTTCTTCAGTTCTCTCTCTTCACTTGCATACCCACCACGGAGGCCGAGGAGACTGTCAGAAAATGACTACAAGAAGACAGCTCCTTGGAGGACAGGACCAACTTCACAGCCGATCAGATTTGCACACTGTTAGACCTCTGCCTCACCACTACATATTTCAAATACAACGAAGGCTTTTACAGACAAAAACATGGCTGTGCCATGGGCTCCCCCGTGTCACCTATTGTAGCCAACCTTTACATGGAGGAAGTGGAAAGGAAGGCTCTTGGCTCTTTCAAAGGAAGAGTACCCAGCCACTGGTACAGATATGTGGACGACACCTGGGTCAAAATCAAGACACAAGAAGTGGAATCCTTCACTGCGCACAAAAACATCAAGTTCACCAGGGAAGAAACAAAGGACAACTGTTTGCCCTTCCTGGACTGCACTGTGCACATTGAAGAGAACGGCAACCTCAACATCGAAGTTTACCGGAAGCCCACACACACGGACCAGTACCTCCTCTTTGACTCCCATCACCCTCTGGAACACAAACTTGGAGTAATTAGGACCCTACACCACCGGGCAGAACATGTTCCCTCTCAACCTGAAGGAAAAAAGAAGGAACACACACATGTAAAGGAAGCACTCAAAACGTGCGGCTATCCTAAATGGGCGTTTTTAAAGTCAGCAAAGAGGCACAGAAAAGAAGACCAGACACCAGCGAAGGAGGATAAGAAGGACAGACGCAACAACATTGTCATCCCCTATGTAGCCGGTGTATCAGAGAAACTCAGGAGAGTTTTCTCCAGGCATGACATCCCGGTGCATTTCAGACCCAGCAACACGCTCAGACACAAACTGGTTCACCCAAAAGATAAAACGCCAAAACACAAACTTAACAATGTGGTGTATGCTGTACAGTGCAGCGAGGAATGCCCAGACCTCTACATTGGAGAGACCAAACAGCCACTTCACAAGCGCATGGCACAACACAGAAGAGCCACCTCCACAGGACAAGACTCAGCTGTCCATCTGCATCTTAAGGATAAAGGACACTCTTTCGAGGATGCCAATGTTCACATTTTGGACAGAGAGGACAGATGGTTTGAAAGCGGAGTGAAAGAATCCATCTATGTCCACTGTGAGCGACCATCTTTGAACAGAGGCGGGGTTTACGACACCAACTCTCTGCCATCTATAATCCAGTTTTGAGATCCCTTCCCAGACGCCTTAACGCCCACTCACATCCTGGGCCATCTGATCTCAGGAATTCGCATGATAAGGTGGGGCCAGGTTTCACAATGAACTCACCCGAAACTCTGGCTGATTGGGGCCCACACCCAGTTTCACACCTTGGCTCAGGCGATTAGAGGAGGGGGGTCCTTTTGTCCCTCTGTGGGGGGTCACTCCCACTAGGTTTATATCTGGGACTCTCCACCATTTGACCTTAGAACTGAAGAAGCTTCTCGGATGAGAGGTGAAACGTCTTCAAGTAACTTAAAGAAGTCCAGACGCTTTTCTTTGCAAGCTCCTTTGACTATGAAGCTTTGAGTATTTTGGATCAGTAGCTGCTGTGTTTGTTGCATCATATTGCTGTAACTGTTTATATGCTTTATATATTCTGAGCTAAGTTGATCTATAGTGTTACATCATATTCTATAAGGATGTTATGTGTTTGTGGACTTTCTGCCCAGTTTGACCCATTTAGCAGAAGTCAGCCTGTTTAGTATTTAGTATTTAGTATTTATTTATTTATTGTCATTGTCAAGAACAATGAAATTGCGTTTGGGGCTTCCATACAACCCAAAAAAAGAAGAAAATAATAAATACCCCTTAAAACCCAAGTGTACATATTTAACCCAGTGTGACTCCAATGCAATAAGACAATCCTTAGCAATAATGTTCGTAGAAATTCAGACAAAGACCTGAGAAACATGACAAAATACAACAATGCAACCCATTCAATATTATTGTACTGTGAGATATGATATCAGATATGATAGTTATCTATTTAAGAAAGAGGGGGGGGGGGCAGGAGGGGGAAGAGAATAAAGATATGATGCACCAATGCAGACCAGTTCATTGCTATTAAGAAGTTGGATATGGTTATTGTCCGTGAGAGGGGGGCAGAGAGTTCAGGAGCCTCACAGCCTGTGGATACAGGCTGTTGGCCAGTCTGGATGTTCTGGCCTGTATAGACCTGTACCTTCTCCCTGAGGGCAGCAGATGGAAAAGGTGGCGCGCAGGGTGATGTTGGTCCCGCAGGATACTGTGCACCCTCCTCAGACAGCGAGTGGGGAAGATATTACTGATCTCTGGCAGACTTGTTCCAATAATTCTGCCAGCTTCTTTCACCACCCGCTGGAGTGCTTGCTGATCGGCCTTGGTGCAGCTGGGGAACCACACTAGAAATCCATACGTCAGAACGCTGCTGATGGCACAGTTGTAGAAGTTCAACATCAGAGATCTGGGAATGTGTGCGCTCCGCAGTCTCCTCAGGTAGTAGAGGCGCTGTTGGGCCTTCCGTACAACTGAGGTGATATGGTTGCCCCAGGACAGGTCCTCGGTCACAGTTACCCCCAAGAATTTAAAACTGCTCACCCTCTCCACCGCCTCACTGCCAATGAAGAGAGGCAGATGGTTGTTATGACCCCTCTTCCGGAAATCTACAATGATCTCCTTGGTCTTTTTGGTGTTTAAGACCAAGTTATTGTCGTGGCACCATGACTCTAGTTGTTGCACCTCTGTCCTATAGTTTGTCTCATCATTGTTGGATATAAGTCCGAGCACTGTAGTGTCATCTGCAAACTTAACAATGAGATTGGACGCGCAGGAGGAAATACAGTCATGGGTGAAGAGAGTGTATAGCAGAGGGCTCAGAACACACCCCTGAGGGGCACCGGTGTTGACCACAAGGGTGGAAGAGGTGTTCTTACCCACTCTGACACTCTGTCTACGGTTAGTGAGGAAGTCCACAATCCAGTTGCACAGAGAGGAGTTAAGTCCCAGTTGGTGGAGTTTGGGACGGAGTTTGTATGGCCGGATGGTATTAAAAGCCGAGCTGTAGTCTACAAAGAGGAGCCGTGCATAGGTGTTCCTGTGTTCCAAGTGCTTCAGTAATGTGTGCAGCACTATGGCGATCGCATCCTCGGTTGACCGGTTCTCCCTGTATGCAAACTGGTGCGAGTCCAGGGATGGTGGAAAAGCAGCTCTGATGTGTTTAATGACCAGTCTCTCCAGGCATTTGGCGGGAATGGGGGTGAGTGCCACAGGTCTGAAATCGTTCAGACATGTGACATTTGACTGTTTTGGGATGGGAACGATGGTTGCTGCTTTGAAACAGGATGGTACCAGTGAACAGGACAACGAGGTGTTATATATAGAGGCGAAGACGTTTAAGGCTCTGATATCTATTCTGTGTGACTTAAAGCAGTTATGACATGGTCTGATTTTCTCACCCAATAAAGGAATATTTCATATATCAGTCGACTCTTCATTCTATCAGACACAGTTATCACAGCTCCTACATTTGCTTTTTACACATATATGTAAGCATTGAGCCAAATTTAGTAATGCCAACAATATAATAACTATAATATTGGCCATATTATATTTACATTACCACAGTGAGGTGACTTTAGTCTCATGAACAACATCAGCTAATTGTTATTTACAGCTAATCTTAAACGACTGTTCAGCACAGAAATGAAGCCCAACAATCATGTTTTACAGTCCTGTGGTCTCAGCCTCAGATACTCATCAAATCACACAGAGCTCATGTAGAAACAAATGAACTAAATATGTTCTCCTTCATTTCTGTCGAACACAGCTGTATGAAACGTTTCCAGCTGTTAGTACATAAACACATAAACAACAGCTGGTTGTTTCAGTGAAAATACATTGATGGGTTTTTAATAAAGTTGTGCAGCTGTAAAGTATTTTGTCTGGTGTCAATTCTATCGTCAGCTACATCGTTATGGCAAATGTTCAGATGTATATGGTGATAAATATCTTTGGTCATATGGTCCTGCTCTGTCTGTCACCTTCTGTGTTGAGCTCATTGTTTCCTCTGTAGTGGCTGAGCTGAGTCCAAGTAGCTGAAAATGTTCCTCTGCTGCTCCGTCAGACTCTCCTCCTCCTGCTGATCAGCTGGGACACAAAACAGATCTTTGTTAGGCCCCACACTGCACTGAAGAGTCAAAGTGTCTCATATGTTCATCTGACAAGTAAAAGAACACATTTTTGTTTCCCGAGGTGGGCAACTTGTTGGAAACAAACACAAAAGGTTTGAGCACTGATACCTCCCATTGCTGGCATTGAAAGATGCAACGCCAGCAATGTGGATTGGTTTGAGTCTTGACAATCCACATTGCTGGCATCTTTCAATATGTTTGAATGCACCAGTGTAAGTGCAGCCACTCAGACTCAATGTGTTCATAGAAACAGGTGCAGATGTGTCACGAGTTCATCCAGCAGTAGCTATGGTACTTGGCCACAGGGGGCAGCAGTGGACTGACCTGCATTCGAGACTGCTCCAGCTGCTCTGTGACAGTCAGTAGATCTGCTACAAATTGCAGATCATATGCAAGTTTTGGAAATGACATTATAAATATTCCTAACTTAGCCACGGCAGCCATGTTGATGTATTACCTATACTGGCTGAAAATGTTCATTTGCAGAGAAAAGACACAGGCAGACTGTGCTTACAGGACAACAACAACAACAATCTTTATTTATAGAGCACATTTAAAAACCAACGGCATGCCAAAGTGCTTAACATAGAACAAATTAACACAAGTATAATCAGAGTCATAAAAATAAAAGTGTAGAATTATGTTCACAGGAAAAAGCCACCAATAGAAAAAATATAACTATAGCACATAGCTATAGCACAATATAACTGTGCCATCAACACACAATGGGGATAAGACATACACAGCGCAAATAAAAAGCAAGATAGGAAAATTAGTAAAATAAATCACTGCAGACAAGGCCAGCATTTAACCAGTAGAAAACGCAAGATTAAACAAATACGTTTTAAGCCGTGATTTAAAAGATTGAATAGAGTCAGACGCCCGAATGCCAATGGGAAGGTTGTTCCACAACTCTGGTGCGGCCAGGGCAAACGCTCGATCACCTCTAGACTTCAGCCGAGATCTAGGCCGCACCAACAGTAACTGTGAGGATGATCTTAAAGCCCTAGCAGGAACATATAAGCTTAAGAGTTCCTTAAGATAGCTCGGTGCTGTGTTATTAGTGATTTTAAAAGTAAACAGCAGAATTTTAAATTGGATACGGTATTTCACAGGCAACCAGTGCAAATCAGCTAGGACGGGAGTAATGTGGGCAAACTTCTTAGTTTTGGTTAGAATGCCTGCAGCAGCATTTTGGACTGTCTGTAATCTATGGAGAAGGGCAGAGTGGAGTCCAAAATAGAGTGAATTGCAGTAATCCAGCCTCGAAGTTACAAAGACATGGATGAGTTTTTCCAGGTCTTTATGCGAGATATACTGCCTGGCCTTAGAAATAAGGCGGAGTTGGTATAAACTCGATCTAACAACAGCAGACACTTGTCTATCAAGTTTAAATGAGCTGTCAAGTAACACGCCCAAATTCCTAACAGTGTCGGAAAAGGAGCTAGTGAGAAAACCAAAAGCATCACGAAGTTTGGCACGAAGGACGTCACTGCCAAAGACCACAATTTCAGTTTTCTTATCATAAAGGATAAGAGTATTTGCCAGGAGCCATTGCCTGACCTCACACATGCACCCTCGAAAACTATTCAAGGACAAAGCTAGGTCATCATTTAACTCAAAGTAGATCTGAATGTCATCAGCATAATAATGAAAAGCGATGTGATATTTCTCAAAGATAGCGCTTAATGGAAGCATGTACAATGAGAACAGAGTAGGGCCTAACACAGATCCCCGAGGGACACCACAACAGACAGGTACAGCGGAGGAAGAGGAAGTGACCAAGTGAACCGAGGAGAGCCGATTGGAGAAGTATGATTTAAACCAATCCAAGGCAACACCCTTGATGCCTACAGTGTGCTCAAGTCTTGCCAATAGGATTTTATGATCAACCATATCGAAAGCCGACGATAAATCCAATAGCACTAGGACCGAGGAGCGTCCATTGTCAGCTTTTAGTAGAAGGTCATTGAGAACTCGGAGCAGCGCTGACTCAGTGCTATGATGTGGTTTGAAGGCCGATTGGAATTTATCATTAATGCTATTCTCATCCAGGTAGGCCTGGAGTTGAAGCAACACTATCTTCTCAAGAATTTTGGCCAAGAACGGAAGCTTGGAAATCGGCCTATAGTTCGCATAATCATTATAATCGAGGTTCCTTTTTTTAAGAACAGGCTGAATTATAGTATGTTTAAAGGCTGATGGTACGCAACCAGAGAGCAAAGAAGACTTCAAAAGGGACAATATACTAGGTCCAATTGTACTAAAACAGTCCTTAACTATACGAGATGGAAGAACATCATATACGAGATTAGTATTGTTCATTTGTTCAACCAGACGCTTAAGAGTAGGGAGTGAAACGGGTTCAAACTGATAGAAGGAAGAGGAACAGTCAGGGGTAAACGCAGGGCCTGTCATTAAAGGAAGAGCAGATTTAAGAGATGAGACTTTATCTAAAAGATAATTTAAAAATTGTTCGCAAAGAACCGTGGAGCACGGCAGCGGCATAGTGGGGCAGGGGTTGACCACAGAGTTAAAAATTTTAAATAAAATTCGAGGATTGTTACCATTGGTAGAGATAATTTTTGAAAGAAAAGCTGCTTTAGCCATTTTGGCAGCAGTTTGAAACTTCAAGCGACTAGTACGTAGGATGTCGTAAGATGCCTGGAGTTTATCTTTCCTCCACCTTCTCTCATCCCGCCGACACGCACGTCGTAGAGCGCGAACAGAGTCACTTAACCAACATTGTGAGTAAGTTCTGGGGCGCTTCATTTTAATAGGTGCCACAGTGTCGAGGATGGAGGAACATGTAGTTAACAGGGTATTGGCAAAATTCTCAACCATATGAGGGGTAAGACAATCTGACGTAATAGATGCAGAATACACAAAAGAAGCAGAGAATTTCACCACAGTATCAGCATTAACAGTACGCACATCACATAATAACGTTACATGTTATTATGTGATGTTACTGAAATCATCATGAATAACAGGAGTGGTGATTCCTGTAACTTTGTGTATATAATTTGGCATTTCTTACTGATGTAGGCCAAAAATAAATACATAAACTGAGCACCTGATGGCTTTGAACTTTTGTTGTCCATCTTCCATTGGTTTGAATTTTGCGCTCCAGTACAAACACAAATCCCCCAACCCGAGGATCAGCACAATTAACCTAACAGACCTACACCTTAGTTCACAGATTCACTTTGTCTAAGGTTGATTTCTGGGATTTCACACAACCCAGGATTCAGATCGTGAATCCATGATGGGCTTGGATTTACATCATTATAAATGAAATGTGCTCTACTTGGAAGCAGTCGGCCCCGCCCCTTTTGACGGGTTGTGTGAGACTTTAAATCATCAAACTGTAAATTATAAATTTAAATTGTTATTGATCCTTTACCCCGAGTCCTAAAGTGTAGATTTATTTTCTTACTCTTCTTATATTTATTGTTTGTTTACTTGCACCGCTGTAACTGCAGCCTCGTCGTCTCGTCTCTCTATATGCTGGACTGTCTGTAGCGGAGATGACAATAAAGTTTACTTTGACTTCAGCAGCGCGCAGGCGCACCGAGGGCTCTCGCGCTCACTTTATAGAATGTAGAAAAAACATGGGTGCAGATTATAAGTCTGTATCATAATATCTGTTTGTTGTTTTTATTTTGTTTTGTGAGTTGGTTATTAGATGCCGCTCCAGCCAGCCAGAGACTCCCCGCCGCCCCGCCCTCTCCTCCCTGTGCCGCCAGCAGCAGGCGCACCTCGCAAACGGAGGGCGCCCTTACTCCCAGCAAATGGCTGATAGAAAACCGATCGGTGCCTACGAATTTCCCAATATGCGCTGGCATGACGTCGGGGAAGCATGGGTACGACCGATTATTTTATTTTTTTCTTGCCCGTGATGCCCCCCCCCCACCACGATGCATTCTATTGGTTTGCACACTTACACACACCCAGCTGTGGTTTCCTGTTTTGCTGGACTCTGGAGAGCCCCGCCTTTAACGCTCTTCTCTCACAGAGAGCAACAGAAAACTTGGAAAAACTCCAGATTGACTGAACTCAGTTCAAAGTTACCTTGACACCTTTAGATGTGAGACGTAGTGATGGTCCGCTTGAAGCTGACGCTCCGGTGCGTGTGTCAGAAAGATCAACGCGCTGCTTCAGAAGCACCGTGTCGAGGCTTGATTCGTTTGGCCAGAGTCACGTGATCAGTGACGTCTGAAGCTTCGTATAGAATGTACCTCTTTTTAAATCGAACTTTATTGAAACACAATGAGTATACAACATACAAACAGATGAAGTTTACAAAAGAACAGAACATGAACATACAGAACCAGGAGTAAAAAAATGATGATATGAGGAGGCGAAAAAAATCTACATATAAATATTGTTCTGAGAGGCTTTTTGTTGGTTGAGTCTGAAATTGATTGTATGTACAATTCATATCCTTATAAAAAGGCAGAAATATGGTGTTTTATTAATAAACTTACATTCATGGATATAAAATAGCTAAAAGTATTAACAAATTTTTTATAAAAAAACATTTATCATTCTTCCTGGGGAACTTAAAGAAACAGAATAAAACATTTTCCATCGTAAAGAAAACTCCCTTAAAATATGGACAATAACAAAACTGCTAAATTCTTCCAGAATCTCTGTGTAGAGGAACCAAAAGAGATGTGCCACAGTTTCTGGATGATCCCCACAGAAAGTTCAATTAGTATTTATGTCTCTTTTAAATGTTACCATATAGTGACTGGCTGGGTCACATTTATGAAGAATTTTATATGAGATTTCCTTCACCTTGTTCACAATTAGATATTTATGGGATCATCCAGACTGTCTTCCAGGTGATATCTGGAACATGTCGGTTCCAGTAAGATATTCTATATATGGGAGAGACATGATATCTTCTTGGAATAAACTACGTATTCTCTTATTGTTGTTACCAAGTTCCTGTGAAAAGCAGATTTTTCCCACTGCTGACTCAGCTGGATCAGGGAGAGTGACTGAGGCAGATATTGAGCTGTCAGTGTTTTTATATAACATTAAAGTCCCTGAGGGTATGGCACCAAGCACCATTGAGAATTCCCCAACACTGACGGGAAAATTATATAGTGTAAGGAATTCATTGTAAGTAAGTAGTGCTCCCTCGTTAAATTTTAAAACTTAGTAGCGGCCGCCATTGTTGGCAGCTGAAATTTGGCTGGGCCGCGCTATGAATTCTGGGATATGGTGGGCCACGAAGGACACACCCGACCCATCCTTCAAACTCGGGGGAATGAAGGACGCATTTGAAGGAGTCGAGGAATCGGGACAGCCTTCGTCGCCTGGCTGTGACGTCATCGGCCTTCAAATGCGGCCTCCGGAGGATGCAGCCGACGTTTTGGGACACAGCTTGTGTGTCTTTGTTGGTCATGTGACCTCCCAGGGACTACACATGGAAACGAGCAGTTTAGCTCAAATCTGGCAGGTTTCCATCATCTGTTTTTGTCCTGATGTCCATGAACATGAACACTGTCCCTGTCAAACACATCCAGATAATCTGATCCAGTGTTGTTCTTCTTCTGTGGTGTTTGTGATGGAGCTGCTGATCCTGATGTCCTCCACCAAGGGGGCAGCAAATTCAGCTGACTGTCATCATTTATTAAAAAGATGTAACAATGTGACATAATGCAATATAATAGTGTCAGTTACACATTGTGGGTTGCACTGTGGCCAGAATGGACATTACCTCCTGCCTAATGGAAGCTGTCAGCCATCCTGCAACCATGAATTAGATAAGCAGAAGTGAAGGGATTGTTAACAACAATTTAATAATAAAATGTAATGTGATAGTTGCACTTTATTAGCTCCCCACAATCGTATGAATAATAACCATGAATGCACTGCATGCTCATAGCAAGTTCTTTAGGTTTAAAGTGAGATCCTGCTTTAAAGGGCGCTTCATCTGCTGGGAATGACATGTTTCTTCTAGTATGTAAGGCTCAGCCCATCTTACTGGGACTTACTTTTGTAGATCCACATGCTCTAAACCTGCTGCTCCATGATTGGTGCAGAAGCTTTAAGCTACTATTAACAAATAATGACCATGGACTTAGTTGTTACTACAATAACTTATCATTGAGCAACTTGTATATTTAATTTTACTTGTAAAACTATGCAAGTAGAATTGAATGGGGCACAGTGAGCTGAGCACAGGCCCACTCTGTGACACTCAGAGGTTTGTGGATATCATACTGAGAGTATTGGACACAGTGCAGCCAGCTTGCAGCCACTTTCCCACCACTTTAGCACAATGTTTACATGAGACTCAGCCACACTAATGTTCCTGGGCAGACATGTGGTGCAGCATGGCTGATGGCACTGTACCTGCAGCTGTCATGGACAAGAACCACTCAATACCTCACCCAAGCCAAGCCTGTGCTGATGTTGTGATCTGAGACCGAGACACTAACCCAGGATCATGATATGATGTTGTGAGAGTTTCACTAAGAATTAGCTCTGATTACAAGATTTCAATCTATCGTAACTCTAATTTGTATTTACTTCAGTTTGTTCATCTTGGAGCTGTGTGCAGCTGAGGACAGTCTTATTATTACCAGGTGAGGATATGTAACAGCCACAGTCTGTAGAGATGATGTCACCATGGAGTGGTGATGTCACTGGAGCTGCCAATATGTGCTCCAGCCAAAGCTACACCAGAGGGTTGTGCTGTGTAACAGGTTGGTGCAGGTGGTGTTATCTACATTTGAACATTAGGCAACAGTCTCATGAAGACACTTTCTATTGTTCACTAAAGACCAACAATAACAGAGACAAAGGGAGAGCAGCAGAACTAGTGCTAACAATTAGCACTGCTAGCCTGCCCACCAACACCAGCTAATGTTCTAAAAACGATGATCAATGATTTTGCTGTAACGGCTCCAGCTGTCTGTGTCAGGGACACGTTGGAGATGAAGTGAGTGATCCAGTGACAAAGGTTTGGAAAGCTGCAGTCAGCTGAGACTAAAGGAGTCACCTGACCGAGAGACCAAATGTTTCACTGAGAACGTCCAGATGAACAGAATCAACCTTTGGGATAATCTGTTCCACACATCCATGTTTCACTTACTGCATTATATTTCCTCATTGCTGTGCACACAGGCCTGTGGCTTATAACCAACTCCAAGTTCAGACTCAGAGGCTGCTGAAGCTGTTTTCTGGAACAGAGACGTGTTGGATATAAAACCAACTCTTCTTTATGTGTCAGCACTGAGGAAAGGAGCAGCTTCGTTTCTAAGTGTATGAAGGACTGTAGCAGTGTGTGTGTGAGCTTTATTTCACAGACAGAACCATGTCAAAAACACAAGTTCAGGTAAAAACAATACAAAATCAAAGAGTCTGATCAGAAGGATTAAACAGAGGAGTGTGGGACTGTTTTTAACAGACAGCAGGTTAAGCCAGGCTGGAGGAGTAAACTGAGCCTCGGTGTGAGCAGCAGTGTGTTTGACAGGAAGCTGAGATAAACAGTCTGGAGCCCATTTAGTGCTTCATATGAAAGTGTGAGGATTTGAAAGCAAATCTAAAATCAAGCAGGAGTCAGTGTGAGAATGATTTGTGCTTTTCCTCAGTCAGATGCTGGGAGTTTCAGTTCATCCATGTTCAGCGTGCTGTGCTTTGTGTAACAGGAGAATATGACAGTATAAATCAAGTCTTCATGTCACTGAAAGCCTCCACAGTCTGCTATGGAGGTGCATCAGTTTGGATTTACAAGAAGAACATTTCTTAAACCTGCCACAAGATGGCGCTCCAACAGAAGGGATGTCCACAGTGTAACACAGACACACACATACTGTGTGAATGTGTGAGTGAATGGGCTTTCAAGGCTGTAGAGATAAAGTGACTTCGTACAGCCCCGACCTGCAGACGCTGTGCGCAGAGGTTCAGGAGCAGAAGTCCCGTTGTAAACATATCACGGCAGACCCGACGATGTTTGCATGAACGCGCTTTTCAGCATCTCTTTATTGACCACTTTACACACACGGTTGCTGTACGCACACAGCCGGCTGTAGCTTTGCAGCTCACAGCCCGACACACACCAACAACAGCAGAGAGAGCACAGACGTTAAGGCGTGATTGCGGGTGCCGCTCAGGTGCGTCCGCCTCCCCTGCAGCGGCGCTGCAGACCACGCCCACCACAGCCTTGACCTGACTTTTAAAAGTCAGGTCAAGGCTCCAAAAGCCCAAAGGCGATATAACAGTTTGTGTTTGCTACATGGATCATTGTAGTTCAGCTTTCCTTTGTTATATTTCTTTAAGAGCTCAAAATGTGTTCATTACATAAATCAAATGTAATTTTCTCTGTAGCACTTCATGGATTTCATAAGCAACACACTGTAGTTGTTCACACAAAGCATAAAGGTAAAAACAATATACACAGTGTTATCTTCATTTTAGATGTCACAAAGTATTTGCGGCTCCCAGTGTTTTCCCGAACCCTGACCCTTTGCGTGGAAACCGGGTCCAAAAGGCTCTTTGGGTGTTAAAGGTTGCTGACCCCTGCACTAGGCCCAACTGACACATATATTTGATTCCAAATACAAAAAATAATGTGTAACCTGCTGGAAGAATGTAGGAGGTTGAGACAGGATCTCAACACTTGGTGTCTGCAACAAAAGACAACAATATGTGGGCCGATCGTGGCTCAAGAGTTGGCAGCTCGTCTTGTAATCGGAAGGTTGCCGGTTCGAGCCCCGGCTCGGACAGTCTCGGTCGTTGTGTCCTTGGGCAAAAAAGCACTTTGGGGTCCTCAGGGACGAGTAAAGCGCTCTACAAATACAGGCCATGTAATGGCAGAAACATTCTCTAGTGTAAATCCTGACTAGTTCATTAACTACAGATCAGTTTCAGTGAACATTATTCACAGAGGGATCTGAGTTCCTTATACCAGACTCTACAGAAACTGTAACACTGTACAGCTCTGCGACTCAACAATATGACAACAATGTAACACACACTAGAATCATCAAATAAAGCCCCACTAACCACTAGAACTAGAACTAACTAACTAGCACTGGACACTTGCATATTAGAGATTTCTACCACCATAGGAGGCGAGATATCATCCTTGAACCAGAGCATCCAGCCCTCAATTTCGGACATAAAAAGCGACGTGGCCAGGCATGATAACACTTTGACTGAACTGCAGGACTGTGCCTCGAACCACTCTGACACCATCGCCACTCTCCAGGCCACTGTGGAGCGTTTGTCTGCGGAGGTAAAGAAGTTAGATGAGAGATGTGGAGCTCTTGAGGCACTCCAGGAGGAATAATTTAAGAACTGCAGGAATACCAGAAGGCACAGAGGGACCCAAGATGACTGAGTTGGTTCACACCTGTTGGCGGAGGCGCTATCTCTCGAGGAGAAGCCACTCATCGATCGAGCACATAGAGTGAATCGCCAGCGTCCCAAACAAAGTCATCTTCCTCGGCCCATCATCTTGAGATTGCACTACTACCACATTGGTGAGGAGATTCTGCTGAAAGCTGCAGAGAACAAGAACCTGATGTATAAGGGTTTTTAAAATAAACATCCTCCCAGATTTCCCTCCCTCTGTTGGAAACGCAGAGCCGCATTTGCAAATATGAGAGGAAGACTACGTGGGATGACCGGCGTCAGGTACAGACTGCTATATCCTGCAAAGCTGTTAGTGACCCATGGTGATGTGAGGAAAAGCTTTACCGATCCCAAAGAGACCGTAGACTACGCGGAGAAGCACCTCTCCCACCCACCTTCAAATGTATTAAAAGCAAGGATATATCTATATGTCTAACGCTGACACAGCACTGTGTTTCTTCTTTTCCCTTTATATTCCATGTAAAGGTGAATATGGAGCGTTTATGGAGCTCGTTTATTGACCAGCTGTCAGTTAGAAGGTAAGAGTTACTAGGTTAACAGAGGTTAGCAGTAACAGTACGGGGAAGTATATTGTGTTGTTCTTTTGTTGGTTTTTATTTTATCGTACTTTACTTTGTTATTTTGATTTTACCTGTTGTGAGTGCTTCCCGTAATTCTCCTTTTTCTTGCGCCGCTGCGGCCAGAGTTCACAACATTACATATTTTTGTATCTATAAACAGGAAGCTGACACTCTCCAGACTTTATCAAAGGTGTGAGCGTCACAGCAGAGGCCTTTGTGTCAACGTAGCTGAAGACAAAACACAGAAACACATGAAGGAGATTTTCCTGGCCTGGATTTTATACAAATATTCTGCAGTACATCAAAAATGAAAGAAAACCATTAGTCAACATATGAACATCACCTCTGAAGTTACAGAGCTTTGATTGGAGACACAGCTGAGCGTTTTGCATTTTGCATAATTAATTACATAATTAATTATGTAACCATAATTAAATGGTTACATCATCTTTAAAGTCCCCAGAGATCAGGAAAAGGGCCTGAGGGTGCTGTGTTTGGAGTCTGCTGGTTACAGTGTGCAGGACCTCACAGGCTGCTGCAGCGTTAGCAGAGGGCGGGACATACACAGCTATCATAATCACGTGTGTAAACTCTCGTGGTAGATAGTACGGTCTCATGCTAACCGCTAGCAGCTCAATGTCCTTACAGCATAGCGTCTCTTTGATAGAGAAATGCCCAGAGTTACACCATCTATCGTTCACAAACACAGCCAGACCCCCTCCTCCCTTCTTACCACTCTCCGCTGTTCTGTCATAAGAGGCTCAGCAGCTAAAGCAGCACACCTGGGTCTCCCAGCCTATTAAAAGCAGCCCTTTGCTTCACCTGCTTCACTAAACATTATTATTTTAAGCAGAGTGGTGTGATTTATGTAGGCATTGCTGTGTGACAGGATGACTTTTCTTGCACACCCACCAAATGAGGGCGCACATGCTTCCACGCCCACTGGTGACTGCACACATCCTTTCAAGGAAGCATTTCATTCATCCCTAACAAATGGAACAAAACACTGTGCAGCGTGTTCAGGTTTGAACGTGGCCCTGGCCTCTCTCTGCATCCACCTGGCACATGCAACACACATCCACTCCCTGCTGAGCTGCTTGTATTTGATGTGTTGAAGTTTTGGTAAAGTTTGAATAAATTCCACTTTATTTATAGGAACATTTCATCTGTGGACTCCTGCTTCCCCTCTCCTTGAGCCAGTTTGTGACAGGAACATGACATAAGAAAAGTAATTTATCCCTTTTTGATTCTGTGTATCTGGCGCTCATCCAGTGAGTTCACACTTGGCAGAAACAGACTGAATTTGTCTGGAGAACTTTGGCTTCAGCCAAGTTAGATAAACACACTGTGTCTCTGTCAAAACAGCAGTGTAGTTGTGGCACCCCTGTGAGGGAATGACCACATGAATATTATTTTGTGTAAAACACTCATGTAACGGGACATTTTTCATTGCTATATGTATTTATTTTCAGTTTCTTTAAGAGGATAGAAAATCCATGTAACAGGGATTCATTTTATGTTAGAAAGCAGTGAGGGCGGAACTTTGGTGCTTGCTCCGGGGTTTCGGGGAGCAGTAAGTGGAGCCCACCTTCCGCTGCTTCCTCAGACACGTTCTGGAGGAAAGCAGAGACGCATCGTGTCTTCCTTACTCTGCTCTTCACCTGCTTTTACAGGTCGGTACACGGTGCTCGCACCGAAAATGTTGTTTATTGTCACCATGGTTACCCACGTTAATGTGAATGGGAGAGTTAAGGCGGTCCGCCAAAGTTATTTATATGTAAACACGGGAGAAAACCAGAGGAGTGTCCCGCGCGACCGCACCGCGAGCCCGCTCGTTAGGTGGAGCGCTCGTGAAGCAGAGTCAGTGCGCTCCTATGCTCTGTGCAAACGTGTTGTAATGCTCCAATCAAATCAGTTCTGTGAGATGTGAATGTTAATAGTTCTGTTAAAGTGACTGAGTAGATTAGCTAGTGTAACACAAGCACTCTGAGCAACTCTGTGTAGCTAACAGAGGCATTCATGGGTTGATTCAACAAGCTGTGTTTCATGATGCACTAAATAGTGATTTTGCCAGTAAATTACTGGAGGGAACAAATGTAATGTATTTACCAATGCTGTTATTGAATAGAACTGTTTAGCCAGTAAGACACTGCAGAAGACAATGTGATGTGTTTATTGATATGATAAAAGGATGTAGCTGTTATGGAAAGAAGTGTGAACTTGAGAAACTGAACCAGTTAAAAAGAGTATATTTCACTGATGTTGTGAAATAAGTAAATGTAATTGATGTGAATGAGGAACCAGCTGAACAGTATATTGAAAGCTCATGTTTAGTGTTTTATAGCATTTATTTGTGTGAAATAAATCAGACTCAGACACGTTCTGGAGGAAAGCAGAGACGCATCGTGTCTTCCTTACTCTGCTCTTCACCTGCTTTTACAGGTAACATATTTGTCATCGAGGTCTTCATCCTTGGGACCCGTAACATAGTAACTTCTTCATTGTTATACTTCTCTAGTTTTCCCATTTTGTGAGCTGTGGATGTGGAAAGTGTCTCAGTGACACATCCACATGAAAACGGCGTTACCTTCGTTCATTTGCACGTCAAATGAACGAGCTGTTTGGACTTTAACGTCACAGCTGATGCTTCGATACTCGAACTCAAGAGTTCAGCTTCCACTCAGAGGTACAAGTACACACAGCAAAGATAAACGTGTACACAAGGTTGAACCCACAAGTGCACAGCTCCAACCAGAGATGGGCAGTAATCCGATTACTTTTTTCAAGAAATGAGTAAAGTGAGGGATTACTATTGCAAAAAAGGTAATTAGATTACTGTTACTTTCCCGTAAGCACGCTGCGTTACTGCGTTACTAAAACCGCAGCTGTGTGCAGATGAACAATGGATAATCTATCGAGTGTGGAGAGAGTGTGAGCGTGCAGCGTTTAAAGCGTGGAAGCACTGACCTTACTTTGAGTTTGACTCTGTAAAAAGTGACAAAAACATTAGCATCCGCTGTTCACTGCGTGGGAAGACAACATGCTCACTCACTATGTGTTAATGGGCACGCTTATTTATAACTTTGATAAAATGTCATAAAAATAATTCCATGCCAGCTCACCATTGGTGATCAGGTAGTTTCTGTTCCAGTTCCAGTCCCATAAATCATGAAGCTTGCTGCCAGAAAACCTTCAAATCTCCTTTGAAAGCTGTTTGTGGTCTTGATTGTGGGAGCTTCAGTTGTCTGACTCCAGCTGCCACACAGTGCTCACTGATATCATTTGCAAAAACCCCAGTGTGACAATATTTATCAGTGAAGCAGAAATCAGGAAGTGACGACTTTTCTTTGAACATTTGCTAAGGCTAAGCTGTGCTTTCTACCACAGTTGGGAATTTCCTGGTTTACAACAAATTATTGTGTCAACACCGCATAAGATTTCAAACTACAGGAAAATCACTGGAGTTATAAGAGGCAGACAACGACACACACACCACATGCATGCTGTTGCTATTTATTGTGGATTAACCTGTCAAGGGCAAGAACAAAATAATTCTGCCTCAAATACAGGAAATCATAGCTTTCCTGTATTTCCTCCATTGTTGGCATGCTGGTTAGTGCTGTTGCTCCACAGTAAGAAGGTCCTGGGCTAAATTATCCATGAATGTAAACGGCTGTGTGTTTCTATCTGATAGACTGGTGAGCTGTCCAGGGTGTACCCTGCCTGGTAACCTATCACTTCAGGGTTATTTCCCAGCCCTGCTGCAACCAGGATAGAGATAGGAGGATGGTAGTTGTTGTAGACCCATTCAATTTCAATTGAAGGATTAAAATGTTCCAGGAGCTCAACTTACTCCATCTGAACATGTTTCAATCGTGTTTTATGAACACAACATGCAGGTTTACTGAATATGAAAAGGTTGTGTTGATTTAACTCAGTTGTTTAAGTTTCTGCCAAAGCAAAACCTTTGTGTGCAACCAGTGTCCACTATTGAATCAAGTAAATCCAACATGTTTTTGTCAGTGCAAAAGGAGTTACGGTGCCTGTATTCCTGCACAATATTGTCCCGGGAGGGAGGAAAACTTTCTGGTGAAGTTTTGGTTGATTTTTGGGTTTTGCTTGACACTAGGTTGATTTTATCAGTGAGGTTTGGATTGTTTTCTTTCTCTAAGAGAGAGAAAGATGGTTTTATGCTTGGACATGTTTGCAATGGGCCCCAGTATTTGTTACTTTATTAGTGTTTTATTGGTTGCGTTTGTTTGTGCTTTTGTTACAGTGCACTGAGATAAGAACATCTGAGAGGTGTGATCCACCGGTGGTGATATTTTGGTATTTTGTGAGTTCCCGATTTAACAAATCAGCTCTTTAATCCAGACCTGAGAGGTTGAACTTTAAAGGGCTATAAAATATTCTTACTGGAAACAGTGGCAAAGTGTTTTTCTCCATGATTATAATGGGCTTGGGAGAAATTCACTTGTATGTCACATTGATCACATGAGAAGTCCTGAGCCTAAAAGGATTGCAGCGAGTCAATCCAGTCCAAAAACAAGGAGCTGTTTTCCTTTAAAATGATGACGTCATCCTGCTGGTGATGGAGGCTCGAATAGGCTGCGCGTGAGACTCCATTATCAGCAATATCTGGTATGAATGTGTGTGGATGTATGCATGTGACTGGACTGTGACGGACTGACGACTAAAAGTTTAACTGACTTGATACTGAGACAAAAACGGTGCCGACTTTAGGATTAGTGAATGTCCACAACAATTCACCCAGCCTGTAGAAGAAGGGTGGAGGTTTTGTCTTGCTTTGTTTGTGCAGGAGCAGAAGGATGACAGAGACTAAAGGGGGAGGCTGTAGCTTCACATGAGTGTGAGCTGCAGACTGAACCCTTTGGTTGCTAATGTTGAGTCACTGATGTTTGCATTAAGAAAATTGTGTTTTATTAGCTGTGTTTTAATTAAGGTATCACATTATATTGTTGGGAATGTTAAATGCTAAAGTGAAGAAAAGCTTTGATTTCACTCATGACTGAACATGTTATTATTAACCATAGCAGGCCACTGTAAAGAGTCAATTAACTTTTATAGAGGAAAAAAAAGGCCAAAAACTCTGTTAATACCTATGAATAACAGGCAACGATAGACTTGTCACATTCAAAATAGAGATATGTAATAACAAACACGGGTCCGTGTCATTTAGGTTCTCCATTGAAATAGTCAATCATTTAGAAAAGTAGAAATATATATATATATATATATATATATATATATATATATATATATATATATATATATCTCAACGCTGTTTCTCAATAATATTAAAAACCTAAAAACTATTGTTGTGGAAGATAGAAGTCACTGTGACAGCCCTCTGACTGTGGAGGACGTTTGTAATCCTATTTCTGCACTTAAGGCCAACAAATCTCCTGGCACAGATGGTTTAACTGCAGAGTTTTATGAATCATTTTCTAATCTCCTGGCTCCGTTCTTACTGCAGCTTTTCGTAGGAAGTGTAGAGTAGGGCTGCTCGATTATGGCAAAAATGATAATCACGATTATTTTCACTGAAATTGAGATCTCGATTATTTGACGATATTTATTTAACCCTTTAAGACCTACCATAGAACCAAGTCTGCCAGAGCTTATATTATTTTTTTACATGTTGTAGTGCCATTTTTGGGAGCATTTCAAGTTGCTATACATCAATACAACTGTTATAGCCCATATTTTAATAATATGTATGCATTAAGTCCATAGTAATTACATTAATTACAAAAAAGTGCAATAAACTACAAAAAAAATTGAAAATCGTTTTTTTTTTTTTTTTTTTTTACATACCGTATTTTCACGACCATAAGGCGCACTGTGCTAAAAGGCGCAGTCTCAGTTATGTGTGCCCTTACTGTATTTAACACACACATAAGGCGCACTGGACCATAGGGCACATACAAGTACCGTATGCGTATTTAAAAATAAAGCGGGAGCAAACCTGAGTTCGGTACCTTACTCACATTTTTATTACCAGTAATTGTCATCATCAACAACACACAAGCATACAAGTGTGCGTATTTAAAAATAAAGCAGGAGCAAAACAAAGTTTGGTACTCACATTTTTATCATCAATCAAACCCATCGAAGTCCTCATCCTCTGTGTCTGAATTGAACAGCTGCGCTAAATCTCCATCAAACATGCCAGGTTCACTTTCTTCACTGTCAGAGTCACTTTCCGTGCCGTGCGGCTCCTCGGAAATGATGCCGGCTTTTGCGAAAGCTCGAACAACAGTGCCAGCAGACATGTTAGCCCAAGCATCTACAATCCATTGGCAAATTGTGGCGTAACTCGCCCGGCGCTGCCTTCCACTCTTGGTGAAACTGTGGTCTCCATCGGTCATCCATCGCTGGATGTGTTTGTCGCCGATGTGTTTGCTGCAGTAGGTGCGGAAGATGGCCAGCTTTTCCTTATAATCCGCTGGAAGTTGCTGCGCTACCGTAGTCCTGGTCCGGATGGAAAAATGGCACAGTTTCATAAAAAGTGAAAGTGAAACTGCTTTTAGCCGAATGGTGACCGTCGAAACGCTTCTCCCGCTCGTTCTTTGCTCGATGATCGCCTTATGTCCGCGGAAACTCAGCTGCGTATTCTTGACCTGTCGGAGCTTGTTTTCCAGCTTCCTCCATTTGCGAACCATCGATTCATTAATCTTTAATTCTCTCGCCGCTGCTCGATCTCCATGTTCCTCCGCGTAGCTGATGGCCTTCAGTTTAAACTGTGCTTCGTAAGCGTGTCTCTTTGCCATTTTCAGGGTTGTTAAAACAACGGTGTCCTGCATAACGCACATACCTGTTCTTTTATACAGGTATGTGCAATAAAGTCAACGCACACACTTCACCCTTTAGCGTTCTCATGGTGTTCTCTACTACGTCCTCCTTACAACACATAGGGCGCACTGCGCTATAGGGCGCGCCGCACTTTTTGAAGAAAATCTAAGACTTTTAAGTGCGCCTTATGGTCGTGAAAATACGGTATATTTCTACTTGGGGAAATTTAAGAGGCTTATCCCTCAAAACTTTAAATACAAAAAAGTTGCAAAAAATAGTTTCCCACCACAGGAAATTTATTTTGAGTGTCTTCATAGTTTTATTTTGGAGATACAGCAATTTTTATATACTGCAGGAAAAACAAAAAACAATCCTATGATGCAAATTTGCAAAGAAAACAGCATGTGCATCAAAATAAACTATTTCCAGCAGTGCAATTCGAGTTCTAAGTATTCCAGAAACTATTCAGAAAAGTATAGAGTCAAACATGACTTATAAAAACACCAGTATAGGCTTTTAAGGCCTACAAGTAAAAAACTACATTTTCCACGAAAATGACATCACTTCCGGTTTCGGACAGGAAATGGCGGACATAATAAAAAAGAGGTGGAGTACTGGTTTGGGCTGGTATCATCAAAGATGAGCTTGTGGGGCCTTTTCGGGTTGAGGATGGAGTCAAGCTCAACTCCCAGTCCTACTGCCAGTTTCTGGAAGACACCTTCTTCAAGCAGTGGTACAGGAAGAAGTCTGCATCCTTCAAGAAAAACATGATTTTCATGCAGGACAATGCTCCATCACACGCGTCCAAGTACTCCACAGCGTGGCTGGCAAGAAAGGGTATAAAAGAAGAAAAACTAATGACATGGCCTCCTTGTTCACCTGATCTGAACCCCATTGAGAACCTGTGGTCCATCATCAAATGTGAGATTTACAAGGAGGGAAAACAGTACACCTCTCTGAACAGTGTCTGGGAGGCTGTGGTTGCTGCTGCACGCAATGTTGATGGTGAACAGATCAAAACACTGACAGAATCCATGGATGGCAGGCTTTTGAGTGTCCTTGCAAAGAAAGGTGGTGTTACGTCTCTCCTAGGGCATGAGGGGGTAACACAACAACTCCGGAAACTCAGTACAGGTGTTATGAAAAAAAAAGGTTTAATGGCAGCGCTCTCACAAAATAAACAACCCAGACTCAAACAACAAATGTGGGGGAAAAAGGGACAGTTAGGTTGTGCCAAAAAAACACCAAAAAGACAAAACCAAAACTTAGCTGAGCTGAGCTATTATCCTAGAAAAGCAACAAACAGGAGAGAAAAACCCTAAACCTCAACTTAAAACAAGCTCAAAATTACATGGGTGGCACCAACCTACTTACCTAGTGTTTCTAACACAAAGACTCTACGTGAGTAAGTGTATGGGGTCCCCAAACTTACCTAGTCCACTTTACTCCCACCACAATCATCAAACAAAAGAAAGACAGCAGGAAAACATCACACATGTGTCAAACAATTCAAGGAGGGAAGAGAGCCGCGCCCAGCCACAGGTGAGTCTCCTTATCAAGGGTTTCACTCCTGGGTTGTCCAATCAGGGCCTCCCTCCTCTAATTAGTTGGACGTCACACAGATTGACATCAGCCTGCAGTCTGCAACCTAAGGGAATGGAAAACAAAAGGGGAGGGAAAGAAAACATGCAGCCTGCAGACACGTAACACCCCCACCATTACAAGTCCAAACAAACAGTTTGGATCCTTCAAACACAAACAAAATCCCTAAACAGACTACAGGGCACGGGATAGTGCATCAGCCAGGACATTTTCTGTCCCTTTTTTATGGCAGATTTGAAGGGTGTACTCTTGAATGATTAAAGACCACCTCATAAGCCGACGATTGTTATTGTACATCCTTGAAAGGAAAACAAGCGGATTGTGGTCTGTAAAGACTTTTATGGGCTCCCTGCTTAATCCGAGATAAACCTCAAAATGTTGCAGAGCCAGCAGAACGGCAAGAGTTTCTTGTTCGATGGTTGAATACCTTCTCTGGGGAAGAGTGAACTTCTTTGAGAAGTAGCACACAGGGTGGTCGAGTCCATCCTGATCTTCCTGTAGAAGGACAGCACCTACCCCGACGGCACTAGCATCGACCTCCAACTTGAATGGTCGGCCGAAGTCTGGGGCGGAGAGAACAGGGCCCTGTTTCAGGAAGCCGGTTTAGAAAACTCAGAGTGAAAAACGATACGCAGGGTTGAGTAACCCCGAACTGTCCAACTCGGAATATTCGGTTTCAGAAAGGCTGATAACAATTAGTTCAGTCAACGCGGAGTTGCTTTAACCCCAAGTGAAGCGCGCGGACGAGGATACATAAAGCCCTGATAAGCGGAGCACAGATTAAGCGAGTCACCATGGAGACGGAGGGAAAGAAGGCGTGGTCAATGTATTTTACAGCGCTTGAGGCCGAAATTCTGATGGCAGCATATGCCGATAACATGCAAATTCCGCGGAAAAAAGTAACACAGCCACAGCTGCGAAAGACAGGGAGCATGCATGGCAAAACATAGCCGACAGAGTCAATGCGTGAGTGTTAATATAAACATTGATCTAGGGATTTCCACCCATTTAACACGTTATTTTATCATATGTTATTTTATTTGTTATTTTATACATTTTATTTTGTGATGTGATGTGAGCGCAGGTGCAACCCAACAGGCCCCAAATGTTCCTGGCAGCAAGTAAAAATGAAATATAAAAATATAGTCCAAACAGGTATGGTGTAATTGTATTATGAGCCATAGTGCTTGGTCTGTTTGTCCTATGTAAATCAATTGCAGTTAGAGGCTACATTAATTTCCTTTCTGTAAGCACTTATTGAAATTATCTGAGCACATTACAAGTACATATTTGCTTACTCTGTATGCTCAAATGTGGCCCGTTATAGCCAACAGAAAAAAAGCGGAGGCCCGAAAAACAGGTGGGGGTCCTCCACCACCACCACTCACAGAGCCTGAGCAGTTGGCCCTCAGCCAAAACAGTGGGCGCCCTGTGGCCGAAGGCATCTCTGCGGGGACATCCTCTGAGTCAATAACCCCGCAAGACACAAGTGCCTACATAGGGGGTAAATCCAAAATAATACATGATGTGCATACATCCTTTCTTCACAGTCACCTTTGCAGTGCTACTCATTCATTTGATAAACTCTTTACCATAATGGATTATTTTGTAGTGAAGTTATTTTCCTACTGATTTTGCCTTCCCTCAGGCTTGGTTGTCTTTGAGAGCATAATGACAATGAAGTGTAAGGTGATTGGTATGTTTGTTAATTGCCATTTGGTCCCTTGTAAGTTATAAGTGACCTGTATAAACCTCATATTCTATCAGTTGATGGTGGTGGTGTACTGCATCTGGTGCAGCCTCCTGTTGAGCCAGACCAACATGCAGTTGTGAGTAATACTCCACAGATTATATGAGTGTACAGTAGAACAGCAATGTTGTTTATTTCTTTACTACAGGAAAATAATGAAGAAACATTGACAGCTGTTACAGAGGAGGAAGCAACAGAGACACTTTATGAGGTGTACATCTTTTAATACTTTGTGTACAGGAAATACAGGCGACCAATAAAGCCAGTTGAACAAAAAATCTGTTTATTCTTCTTTCAACATGTTGAGGTGATGGGTCAAAAGAAATGATTGTGACATATGGTGTCTCTGACTGCTCTTCCATCTTGTATGTCCGTGGGAGGGTCAGGATGTTCATGGTTTGGATCACTGCTGATGTTTGGTTCAGAAGGACAATGTTCTCCTCTAATTGTGGCAATGTTGTGAAGAATCACACATGCCACAATAATGTCACATGCCCTTTCTGGGGTGACCCTGAGTCTGTGCAGGCACTGGAACCGGGCCTTAAGCATTCCGATAGTCATTTCAATTCTGGCTCTTGTCCTGCAATGAGCCAGATTATATCGCTGCTGTGGGCCCGGTTCAGGGTCAGGGTAAGGGGTAAGCAAATAGGGTAAACATGGATACCCCCTATCACCAAGCAAGTAGCCAGTGAACTCTCCTAAGACAGAAGGATACACTTCAGTTCAAATGTCCCTGAAGCAATTGGTCTTTATATATTTTAAAGTATTCTCAACTCACCATGTCCAAATTTTGTGCTCAGTGTACATTCACGGAATATTTGTGAGTCATGGACAGAGCCTGGCCACTTGGCTTCCACATTTGTGATAATGTTGGCAGCATCCTATATGATCTTCACAGTGCAGAGAACACAAATTAGCATCCATTACTATGATGAAATAATTTGTTAGTTTGAAATGCTACAGGGAACTATGTACCTGTACATTAATGCTGTGGAAAGACTTCCTGTTCACATAGTCTCCTTCATTTACTAAAGGAGCAATGACTGGAATGTGAGTGCCATCTATACAGCCAATCACGCCTGGGAACCCTGAAAATAAATGTAAAATTTAAGTAGTAGTCCAAGTATCACCACACCATAAATTAAGTTTTGGTCATCCTGATACCTGCAATTTTGTGGCATCCCTCTTTGATGAATCTTGTGGGTCTATGACCGGGGAACACCACAAACGAGTGCAGGAGACGTTTCAGTGCAACTGTAACATTCCTGACTGCCCGACAGACGGTAGCCTTGGAAACGTGCTCAGCGTCACCAATATTATACAGAAAGCTCCCGTTTGCAAAAAAACGAAGTGCAATACAAATAATATGTAATGAACTGAGAGCATGTCCGCGATGTGTCACATGCGTAATATTAGGCCTGAGGATGTTATTCAAATAACTTATAGATTGTGCTGAGAAACGGTAACGTTCGCACAGAAAATCATCAGGAAATGATAAAATGTCCAAACGCGCTCTGATCACTCTCTCCCGGCGGAGAGCTCTGCGGAGAATTTGGGCTTCACGATCTACTGGCTCTTCAAGGAAGGGACACGCCATGTCTGACACTTCCTACAGTCAGGTTTCCGACAAAGGGGCGGAGACAGTCAGGGTTAGTTGTAGTAAACCTGCTAGGGGGCAGGTTAGCTTCACGGCGTGTGTCGTCATAGTGACTCACTCAGGCTTCAGCTGAACTCGCTTTGTGAAACCGAAAACCCAGAGTTTTCGTTAACTCAGGGTATACTTACTCAGTTTTTCCACTAAACCGGCTTCCTGAAACAGGGCCCAGGTGTACATGAAAGCAATCCTTTAAGGTTCTCAAAGGCATGTTGGCATTCATCAGACCAGGTAAATGGAACTGATGGACTGGTCAAGGCAGTCAATGGGGCAGCTACTGTTGAGAAGTTCTTACAGAACCGGCGGTAATATCCAGCCATCCCAAGAAAACGACGTAGCTCCCTTCTTGTAGATGGAACTGGAAAGGTTGAAATGGCATGGATCTTTGCATCCACTGGGCATACCTTTCCTCCGCCAACTTGTTGGCCTAGATAGAGGATGGTACCTTTACCAAACTCACACTTGGCCAGGTTCAAAGTCAGCGAGGCAGCTGAGAGGCGTTCAAACACAGCTGACAAAGTAGCAAGATGCTCTGCCCATTTACAGGAATACACAACTATGTCGTCTAGGTACACCCGGCAGTTTGGAACATCACCCAGTACTTTGTTCACAAGCCTCTGAAATGTAGCTGGCGCATTACATAACCCAAATGGCATGACTGTGTACTGGAGGAAACTGTCTGGAGTAACAAAAGCAGATATCTCTGACGCCCTTTTGGTTAAAGGAATCTGCCAGTAACCTTTCAACATATCCAGTTTAGTAATGAATGTGGCAGGTCCGATGTCATCAATGCAATCATCGATGAGGGGCAAGGGGTATGCGTCAGGAACTGTCACCGCATTCACTCTTCGGAAGTCCGTACAGAACCGTGGACTCCCATCAGCTTTAATGTCCAACAAACAAGGAGAACTCCAGGGGCTGCAACTGGGTATGGCAAGTCCATTCCTAATCAGATACTCTACTTCCTTTTTCATGGCCTCCCTTTTGATGGGATTGACCCTATATGCATGCTGTTTAACGGGTGCAGGATTTGTAAGAATAATGTCATGGGATATCAAACTCGTCTGGGTAGGAACATCCCCAAACATACACCGGAACGACACAATCAGGTTCTGGATATCTTTAGCCTGATCAAATGACAGGTGAGACAAATAATGGGGCAAATCTGACAGAATCTCACCATTACTTAGTCTCGTACCTTGTGACGCATCTTTGCGCCGGACCGCGTCCTCCTCACTGCTTTCATTGGCCATCTCTGAAGTTACGCATGCTACAGGAGAGCTAGATGTAGCTTTGGGTGGCGTGAGGGGATCATCCTCGCTCTCTCTCGTAAGATAATGTTTTATCATGTTAACATGGCAGATTCTGGTCTTGCGACGACGATCAGGTGTTTGAACAACATAATTGGTCTCGCTAAGTTTCTTTTCCACAACATATGGTCCCGAAAACTTTGTTCTTAGAGAATAGCCCAGGATTGGTCGCTGATTTGTTTTTGTTTTGTTTTTGAATGTCAGAAATGTATATTTGTGAATGTGGAGATGTTATATTGGTGTCACTGGTAAAAATAAATAATTGAAATGGGTATATATTTGTTTTTTGTTAAGTTGCCTAATAATTATGCACAGTAATAGTCACCTGCACACACAGATATCCCCCTAAAATAGCTCAAATTAAAAACAAACTAAAAACTACTTCCAAAAACATTCAGCTTTGATATTAATGAGTGTTTTGGGTTCATTGAGTACATGGTTGTTGTTCAATAATAAAATTATTCCTCAAAAATACAACTTGCCTAATAATTCTGCACTCCCTGTATGCAAAACAAATTATTGTGCTAGCTTACCCGGTTCCGGTTCTACAGGGATTTAAAGGGTTAACAATAACAATGTATTGAATAATGACTTTAAAAAATAATGTAAAATAGTGTGCAAATACTGATAACAGTGCAAGAGTTTGCAATATAAAAAATAAATGAAAAATGTAAACATCTATGTTTAGTGAACTTTGCAGTGTTGCTCTGTGGTGCAGCTATGACACCTAGCAAAGTTTACACACTTGTCGTGTCCAAATTCATGAGTTGCATCCTCCTGAGGCCGCATTTGTAGACCGATTACGTCACAGCGACGCGCCGAAGGCTGTCCAAATTCATATACTGCTCCGAATGCAGCCGACAAACGAGTCCTCCTTTTCCCCGAATTTGAAGGATGGGTCGGGTGTATCCTTCGTGGCCTACCATATCCCAGAATTCATAGCGCGGCCCAGCCAAACTCCAGTTTCCAACAATGGCGGCCGCTACTAAGTTTTAAAATTACTCCTACTAATCTTTCTGGGTCAGAAAATAAACTTTTAACATATTTTCAGGCGAGAAAGTAGTTGTGTAAACATCAAATATCAGCTCGGTTTATCAAGATATCGCATATTTGCAAAAGTGCTTCGACGTTTTCGGAGACGTCTGCTACCCAACAGCTCGACAGCCAGCCGGGAGCTCGAGGTTACTGATGCGGCCGAGAACGGCACAACTCCCGGCACATCATTTTCAGATCACCGCGGACTTTCGCTACTTGGGTTAAACGTAAGATATAAGTCACTTAGACAACCTAAAAATGTTATTGTTTGGCTTTTTTCAGTGTTTTGTTTGTTCGTGAGTAAATCGGTTTGGCTGAGATTAAAGTTATTAGATTAGATTAGATAAAATAAAAAATAAAATAAGATAAAATAAAACTTTTACACAGCTGACTAAACGTCAAACAGAAAACTGATTAAACAGAAGTATGAGACAGTTGAGAATTTACGCCAGTGTCCTGTTATACTTTAGATAGCAAGGATCAGACGGCTGAGTTTATTAAACTCCACCGAGACAGCGGTGACGCTAATCAGAAGGCTAGACCGTCCAATTTCACGGCCGTTTATTTCCGGCGTACCCGATCTTCTGAGGACCCGGCCCACGTAGACCGCGAAGGCCAGGTCCTCAGGAGGATGCAGCCCATGAATTTGGACACGACCACTGTGTCTACTTGATCCACGTCTGACTCCGCGAACCCATAATGTTTCCACACCACTGAAGTTTTTTTTTTTTTTAACCTCTCTTTTCAACCAATGGCAGTCACTCTCCTCTCCAAATAACTTCTGCTTAGCTTTCCGAGCTTCCCTTGGGTCTTCTTAATTGTTGTGATGCGTGTTGGAAATGCAAAGAGGTGCGCTCAATTTGCCACACGGAGCAGCGCGAGAGTAAAGCACGGGGGAGGGGCTAATAATCGGCTCAGTCATTTTTAATGATCGTTGAAAGCCCAGATCGTAATCGTGATTAAAATTCGATTAATTGAGCAGCCTTAGTGTAGAGAATAACATCCTCCTTCCTACTCTTACTCAGGGTCTCATAACACTTATTCCAAAGCCAAACAAAGACTTACTTCTTATTGATAATTGGAGACCCATCTGTCTGCTCAATGATGACTATGAGATTATGGCTTTAGTACTTGCTAACAGAATGAAAGAGTTCTTGGACAAAATTATCGATGAGACACAATCAGGCTTTATGAGAAACAGACACCTTTCTAAGAACATGAGACTGGTTTTAGATCTACTTGATTACTCTGATTTGGGTATCTGACTATAGCTTCATTCTCTTCCTGGATTTTTAAAAGGCTTTTGATACAATTGAACATCAATTTATTTTCCACTCTTTGGAAAAATTTGGCATTTTTCTGTAAAGCTATCAAAACCTTGTACACGAATGGCAATAGCTCAATTAAAATGATTAAGACTCCACCCCGAGATTTGACCTGTTATACAAGGAATCAGCACAGCTGATAAGGAGCTCATCATCAGCCAGCTAGCTGATGACACCACACTCTTCTTGAAGAATGCAAATCAAATCCGTCCAGCCCTTAGTGTTATTAGTGATTTCTCTGAGGCATGTTAATACTTTTAGCTATTTTATATCCATAAATGTAAGTTTATTAATAAAACACCATATTTCTGCCTTTTTATAAGGATATGAATTGTACATACAATCAATTTCAGACTCAACCAACAAAAAGCCTCTCAGAACAATATTTATATTGTAACAGTTGCTATTGTAATGCAGTGTATCGGCACATGGCGGCGCCTCCTGTCTCACGACTGGTGTCACCCCCTTTTTGTTCTTCTTCGCACTCCTCCTGTAATGGATGCTCCCGTGTGTACGCGGACTAGTGTGCTCTTTAGTAATGTGTGGTAGAGGTAGCACTTTTATTTTTGATATTGTAAATAAATGAGTACTTTTTGGAAAGTCAGAAGCTGTTGCTCATTCGCTATCCACCTGCACACCTCCGCGGCTGGCTTCATCTCCACTGCACGTTACAACTGGCGCCCGAACTTTTTCCCCTTGGACTTCAGACGATTTTTGCATCCCGCCGAGGATTCTTCTCTTCTAGCACGTGAACTGTCTCGGAAATCCCCCCAGTTTTGCGGACGCTCGGACGTTTTCTCCAGCCATGGCCGCAGCCTCAGCTCAGGTGGGACCCGACTAATTTCTGGATACCGTGGTGTGCCGCTGCTCCGCTTGGGAGAAAGAAAAAGAGAGAAGCTGACTCCGCGACGCAAATGGACTCCGTGGATTTGTTATTTGTTGTTGGTTTCGTCTTCTAAGGATTAATTCTTCTGTGGAGAGCCTGGACATGAACATTTCTGCTGGCTTTTCATTCCCCTTTCCCTCTGCTGAGACTGACTGTAGCACATGTAAGTGATAGCTTGGCCGACTACAACCGTTGGTGCTGGTCTTCGGCTCAGTATAACGAAACGACTTAAAACTAATCTTGCATTGAGCTCTAGTGTTGCAGACATGCTATTGTAATAACATGGTTCTGATCACTCCAGTCTAATTTCAGTTGTTGGGCGAAATTTTATATGTGGTTTTTCTAAATTTAATCTTGAACGCATTTTTGCAGTTTTGTCTTTCTAGTCTGACCTAACTGACTCTTTTACTGCTATATCATTAACTGCTCTGTGCCCTGGAGCGGCTTAATTTTTTTGAAATCGCAATGGCACACTGCCCAGACGACTCTGACTCAGACATGGAACTTACCTCGTTACCTATGTGCCAGATAGTTGAAAATGTGACTCCTAGCCTTAGCCAACAAGTGGTGGAGTTAAGAACTGAGGTGAATAAGCTTAGTGATTGTTTACGTGACTCACTGAACATACAGCAGAGTTTACTAAGGCAGTGGGACCAACTCACAACGGGGAACTCTCCCCCTCCTGCAGTCCCACAGTCTCCTGTTTTCCCAATGGCCACATCGACACCTTATGTTCATGTGATGGACAAAACTGAACCCACCAACAGTACCAATCCGTTCCTGCCCAGCAACCCATTTCAACCTACAAATCCTTTCCTCCCATCTCACTCACTTGAACTCAGCAGCACTTCCAGAGTGATTGCGGCAGCTTTACATCACGCAAAGCTGGAGCCTCCTGTGTATGCTGGGGATGGAAAAGTGCAACCTGAGGACTGGTTAAATGCAGTTGGCACATACAAAGCCTCATTGAACCTAACTGATGGGCAATTGCTAAACGAACTGCCACACTTTCTTGCAAAAGAGCCCGGGAAATGGTTCAAGGCACTGAGCTCCCACATCACATCATGGGCTCAATTCTGTCAACTGTTTAAGACAGTTTTTCTGCCCTCCGACAACCAAGAACGCATCCTGAGAGGAATTTTGGATCGTGTTCAGGCTCAGGACGAGCCGCTCCCAACCTTTGTCGCCCACATGTTGAGTGAGTTTGACAAACTGAAGAGCCCCCCACCTGAAAAAGACAGAATTGACCTAATTAGTAAACATGCTCTCGAAAAATACAGAGTTGCCCTGTATGGCGCTAATGTCACTTCTGTAATGGACCTGCTGCTACGCGCTCATGAGCTTCACTCAGTGCTTGGACCACAAAGACCACAGCCTGCTTTATGTAGCAAAGACAACTATAAGCCTGAACCTTACTGCTTCAAATGCTCTCAGCCAGGTTTCACTACACGCACCTGCCCAAACTGTAACACCCAACCTCATTTGCCACAACGAGCCTCGAATACCGCTAGGCATGGCCCAGTCCAGCCATTGCCAGCACCTGGCCCCTCTGACCCTGGCCATGAAAAGGTGGAATTAAGCAGCACCACATCCCAGCCACAATACAGGCAGTCGGGAAACTACAGGGGGGGGGGGGGGGGAGGACATTTTACAGAGGCCAACCTTCCCCCAGTTACTAACGGAGCCTCACACGCCCGATTCACTACAGGGTGGACACAGTCTTGGACACTTGGAAGACAATTTTTCACAAGTCCACTGGAATACCCCACTAAGAACGAAAGTGAACTTCAATGCTTCATCTGTGGAGTCTACCCTCGACACGGGTGCTTCCCTCTCGGCTGTACGAACAGATCTCATTCAAGTAAATGACTCTTACCCTAGAAACACAAGTGAGTGGAATGGTCCTGCAGTTAACCTCGCCAATAATGCTCCCTGTATCTCTGTTGGTGTTATTTGGCTCAATATTGGATTCATGAACAAGAACTCTTACCAGCGTTTTGCCATAATACCGTATTTTCACAACCATAAGGCGCAATTAAAAGTCTTAGATTTTCTTCAAAAAGTACGGCGCGCCCTATAGCGCAGTGCGCCCTTTGTGTTGTAAGGAGGACGTAGTAGAGAACACCATGAGAACGCTAAAGGGTGAAGTGTGTGCGTTGACTTTATTGCACATACCTGTATAAAAGAACAGGTATGTGCGTTATGCAGGACACCGTTGTTTTAACAACCCTGAAAATGGCAAAGAGACACGCTTACGAAGCACAGTTTAAACTGAAGGCCATCAGCTACGCGGAGGAACATGGAGATCGAGCAGCGGCGAGAGAATTAAAGATTAATGAATCGATGGTTCGCAAATGGAGGAAGCTGGAAAACAAGCTCCGACAGGTCAAGAATACGCAGCTGAGTTTCCGCGGACATAAGGCGATCATCGAGCAAAGAACGAGCGGGAGAAGCGTTTCGACGGTCACCATTCGGCTAAAAGCAGTTTCACTTTCACTTTTTATGAAACGGTGCCATTTTTCCATCCGGACCAGGACTACGGTAGCGCAGCAACTTCCAGCGGATTATAAGGAAAAGCTGGCCATCTTCCGCTCCTACTGCAGCAAACACATCGGCGACAAACACATCCAGCGATGGATGACCGATGGAGACCACAGTTTAACCAAGAGTGGAAGGCAGCGCCGGGCAAGTTACGCCACAATTTGCCAATGGATTGTAGATGCTTGGGCTAACATGTCTGCTGGCACTGTTGTTCGAGCTTTCGCAAAAGCCGGCATCATTTCCGAGGAGCCGCACGGCACGGAAAGTGACTCTGACAGTGAAGAAAGTGAACCTGGCATGTTTGATGGAGATTTAGCGCAGCTGTTCGATTCAGACACAGAGGATGAGGACTTCGATGGGTTTGATTGATGATAAAAATGTGAGTACCAAACTTTGTTTTGCTCCTGCTTTATTTTTAAATACGCACACTTGTATGCTTGTGTGTTGTTGATGATGACGATTACTGGTAATAAAAATGTGAGTAAGGTACCGAACTCAGGTTTGCTCCCGCTTTATTTTTAAATACGCATACGGTACTTGTATGCGCCCTATGATCCAGTGCGCCTTATGTGTGTGTTAAATACAGTAATGGCACACATAACTGAGACTGCGCCTTTTAGCACAGTGCGTCTTATGGTCGTGAAAATACGGTACCAGATTTGTCCTCTCCTTTCATTCTGGGAATGGATTTTATGGCAAGAGCTTCTGTTTCTATTCACATTCCCACTAGAACAGTCTACATTGAGGACATCCCCTGCCCACTCGCAGACAATGAAGAGGACCTTCAAAATGATTACTCGCATTCACCTGGAACACTGATGTCTTTGGACTTGGTTCGCTCAGACTTAACAGCCAAACTGTCTGAAGCAAGTCTCTCAGAGAACAACAAGGATGCTTTACTAAATCTGCTCAGCAAGTTTAGCTCCTTGTTTGATGGTCAACTTGGTCGAACGGCTCTCACTGAGCACGCCATAGAGACTGGCAATGCAACACCTGTCAAACTCCCACCCTATCGCACGTCACCTGCTAAGAAACGTGTGATTGAAGAACAAGTGCAATAAATGTTGAAGGACAACATCAATGAACCTTCCACAAGCCCTTGGGCAGCTCCTGTAGTCATTGTAAATAGAGCGGCCACGGAACCAAGGTTTTGTGTGGACTTTTTGTGTGGACTGCCTCGTGTAGATGAGTCTTTGGACTTTCTGGCAAGAGGAAAGTTTGTCTCGACATTGGACTTAGCGCGAGGCTATTGGCAGGTTGCTGTAGCAGAGGACTCGAAGCCTAAAACTGCCTTCATCTCTCACTGCGGTCTCTTCCAGTTTCGGGTGCTGCCCTTTCGGCTCTGCAACGCACCTGCAACTTTTCAGAGACTCATGAACTCTGTGCTTGCTGGCCTCATTTACAAAACGTGCGCAGTCTACCTGGATGACATTGTTATCGCCTCACCTACCTTTGAACAGCACTTAGTGGATCTTGAGGAGGTGCTGGGCAGACTCCAGGCTGCTGGCTTGTCATTGAAGCTCAAAAAGTGCCAATTCTGCCTCAATGAATTCACCTTTCTCGGGTACCGCATCACATCATCAGGTGTTAAGCCCGATCCGGACAAAGTAAAGGCGGTTAAGGAGTTTGATACCCAACCTCAGTGAAACACGTCCGTCAGTTCCTTGGCTTGACTGGCTATTATCGACGCTTCATTCAGAATTATGCCCGCCATGCCGAACCTCTTCACGCCATCACCAGAAAGGACAATGCTTTCCACTGGGACGACAGCTGTCGAAGGGCCATGGACAATTTGAAGGATCATGTCACATCAGCCCTGATCCTGTCATTTCCAGACTTCAACCGTCCCTTTTCCATTCACGCCGATGCATGTGACATTGGTCTTGGGGCAGTGTTGATGCAAAAGGATGACAAGGGTCGTGAGTACGTTGTGGCTTTTGCTAGTCGCTCCCTTCACAAAGCTGAACTCCCCTACTGCACTTCAGAGAAGGAGTGCCTCGCTGTGATATGGGCTCTGGAACACTTCCGCCCATATGTTGAAGGTGTTCATGTTACTATCTTCACTGACCACAACAGTCTCAGGTGGCTCATGTCTCGTCAAAACCCAACGGGCCGACTTGCCCGCTGGTCACTTCGTTTGCAGGACTTTGATTTCACAATAGTGCACAAACCTGGTGCACAGAACAAAGTTCCCGACGCACTGTCACGCAACCCTTTGCCTCTGACCTGTGACAGGCCGACTGATCTTTTACCAGATCATGCTGTTATGGGCAGCCTGGACATTCGTACTCTGCCCCCCGTCATTCTGGCTGACCGTTCACAATTCAGACAGCTGCAGTTAGACGATCATGTCACAGGCCACTCCTCAGAGACATTGAAGCAGACTCTCTGAACAGCTCGGACAATGCCACCTTGTTACAGTATGTTGTGTATGACTCTCTTTTGTATCACAGAGAACCCAAGTCCACATGTGCTTTGCACCCTTTGAAAGAGCTGAAACTGTTTGCCCCTACTTCCATGAGAGGCACCTTGCTGGACTATTACCATGACCACCCCACAGCAGGTCACTTGGGTGTTTCTAAGACATTGGCTAGACTGCGTTTTAGGTTTTTCTGGCCCAAAATGGCAGCTGATGTGAAACGCTATGTGATTTCATGCTCAGTGTGCCAACTCACCAAGCCAAGTCAGAAAAAAGCAGCCGGTCTTATGGTTCCCATTGTCCCCCAGAAACCCTGGGAGTATGTGGGTGTGGATTTTGTTGGGCCACTTCCCCACACCCCCACTGGTAATGCTTATTTGATCGTGTTTGTTGACTATTTGACTAAATGGGTTGAAGCCAGTGCTGTCAAAGAAGCTACATCTCAGGTAGCAGCTGGTAAATTCGTCACTGACATTTTTGCTAGGCATGGTACACCCACTTACCTCATTTCTGACAGAGGGTCTCCTTTTGTGAGTGAGCTTTTTGAACATGTTGTTTCTGCCTTAGGCTCAGTGCACAGACTCACTACGGCATATCACCCTCAGACAAATGCTACTGAACGCGTCAACCGGACTCTGAAAACTGCAATCCGCGCTTATGTAGGTGATAAGCACACATCATGGGACAAGTTTCTCCCTCAGATTTGCTTTGCTCTGCGCACCGCCCCCCATGACAGTACAGGTATGACTCCTGCCATGATGCTTTATGGTCGTGAGTTAGACACCCCGCTTGACCTTATCACTCAGCCTTCTACAGCAGGTGTTGATGAACCGGGTGTGCCTTACCCTGAGACTCTGAGAGCCTCCCTGCAGGAAGCTCACGACCACGCCAAAGCAGCTTTGGACTATAGCCATGACAGACAAAAACATTACTATGACTTGAGACATCGACATGCCACGTTTCGTGTTGGTGACCTTGTGAGAGTTAAGACGCACCCCAGGTCAGACGCTCAGTCTAACTTTACTGCTAAACTTGTACCACTGTTTCAGGGACCATTGTGTGTATCTCAGAGACTCAGTGATATTAATTACAGGCTCACTTGGGTGGACTCCGGTGTGGATGCAGGTGTTTATCATGTTGTGAACATGCAACCGTTCCATACCTGGGACTCTCTCACTTGCCCCATAGTTACGTCTGGCTGGAGCAACAAAAGATGGACTAATGATTTTCACACAACCAGGCTTGATCTGAAGTGAAATGTTCTGGTTAAACCTGTTTGACGCTGTCTTGTTGCATTGCTACTTTGAGTCATGAAATGTAGATGTTTCTGTTTGCTCTACTTAATCCAGTTTTATGGCTCTTTCGTGCGTTAAGGTTCATTCTTGGCATTTACTTAGAAAAAAAAAAAGAACAAAAAAAAAGTGAAAAAAAACTAAGAAAACTGATTTTCCACTGTACATATTCGTCTTATTTTCACCAATTTCATTTTTAAATGGTCTTTTGCCCTGTGTGTGTGCACCAATCTTAGCTGTAACCTATATGTATAGGGTACTGTTAGGTGTGGTGTGTGCTTTTTCAGCTGTGTACGGCTGAGGACAGCCTTTTTCTCACCGGGGGGGGGACTATGTAACAGTTGCTATTGTAATACAGTGTATCACCACATGGCGGCGCCTCCTGTCTCAAGACTGGTGTCACCCCCTTTTTGTTCTTCTTCGCACTCCTCCTGTAATGGATGCTCCCGTGTGTACGCGGACTAGTGTGCTCTTTAGTAATGTGTGGTAGAGGTAGCACTTTTATTTTTGATATTGTAAATAAATGAGTACTTTTTGGAAAGTCAGAAGCTGTTGCTCATTCGCTATCCACCTGCACACCTCCGCGGCTGGCTTCATCTCCACTGCACGTTACAATATGTTTATTTTTTTCGCCTACTCATACATATCATCATTTTTTTACTCCTGGTTCTGTATGTTCATGTTCTGTTCTTTTGTAAACTTCATCTGTTTGTATGTTGTATACTCATTGTGTTTCAATAAAGTTCGATTTAAAAAAAGGTACGTTCTAAACGAAGCTTCAGACGTCACTAATCACGTGACTCTGGCCAAACGAATCAAGCCTCGACACGGTGCTTCTGAAGCAGCGCGTTGATCTTTCTGACACACGCACCGGAGCGTCAGCTTCAAGCGGACCATCACTACGTCTCACATCTAAAGGTGTCAAGGTAACTTTGAACTGAGTTCAGTCAATCTGGAGTTTTTCCAAGTTTTCTGTTGCTCTCTGTGAGAGAAGAGCATTAAAGGCGGGGCTCTCCAGAGTCCACCAGAGTCCCACCCCCATTCTCTGCGGCCTGCTGGAGCGGGAGGGCTAGTAGGAGGAGTTGGCCGTCCGACTGCGGTCTGGGGTGTGGGGCCTCCCTGCTGCTGCGGAGTCGGGGTGGTCTGCCTCTCCCCACCGCAGGGAAAAGGGTAACACCACCTGGGTCTGGGTGCAATTCCCCCCTCCAGGGGCAAGGGTACCTAGACCCGGTTTGTAGAGTACGCTTGGGGAGTGTGATTGTGTGTACAGCGTCTCTTTATGTCTGTCTCCACGTTGGTTGAGTGTGGAGTGAGTGCATATGAGGGTGGGAATGGATGTTTGTGTCTGTGTGTGCCCGTATGTCTGTGTCTATATGTCAGGTTGGGTATCAGACGCCACCTCTCTGGGGACACCTCAGGCCCTCCAAGGTTTGGAGGCCTATCTCCACCCACCACCACTTCCCCTGCCGGTGGCGGACTCCCTCAGGTGTCGGTGTGTTGGTGGTTCTTTGTGTCTGGGGGTGGGCGTCCGGGTACACACCGGCTCACTCCTTGGCGGCCGCTTGTCGGGGCCTGGGGCCTGGGGCTCGCTCGGGCCCCTTTGGAGGTGGGGTGCCCCCGGCCTCTCGGCCTGGGGCTCGGTCACTCAGGCACAGCTGGGGGCCGGCGGAGCTCACGGGCGCGTCACTGCAACTCCCCCTGACTTCTGCTCCGCGGCTGCTGGGCGAGCCCTCATCTGGGACTCTCCTCAGCTCTTACTGGAACAGTGGCGCGGCTGCCCCTCTGTTGGTCTTCCATGGTCTCTTGTGTTCTGGGGGCCTCTGGATGTCTGGAGTTTTGATCTCCTCCATACCCACTTCACACCCTGGAGGACGGGGCTGTGGCCCCCCCACACTCCCTAGCAGATCATTACATGGAGAAACCTTTGGAATGCAAGCATGCTGATCCACACAGGTATGCACACATGGGTATTCACAGACGCGGACTAAAGCTTTCTTGGCTGCTGCCTCAAAGCACACTGTGCACTGTCTATCTTGCGTGCTGCACAATATCGTTTATTATTTAGTAAATATTGATATCTATGACTAGCTAGTTTATTGTGATGGTGCTTTGTTTTCTCTATTATTATGTTGCTCTTTGTTGTTTGCTGTCTCCTCTGTTTGTTTTTTTTGTTTGTTTTTTTTTTCTCCATACAGGTGACCCAGGAGTTCTTTTTTTTTTTCTCTCTCTCTTCCCCCCCCTTCTCACCGTCTCTTCTCCCCTTTGGTTTTCTTTCTTTCTCTCCCCCTCTTTCTCTCATTCATTCCCCCTGTCCTATTTATTAAAAAAAAAAAAAAAAAAAAAAAAGAAAAAATGACAAAGGATGAACTGAAGCTCTGCCATCACGTAATGTCGCATACTGCTGTTTCTGATGTCATTTTAGAAAAAAAATAAAATAAAATAAATAAAAAAAATAAAATTATCGGTCGTACCCATGCTTCCCCGACGTCATGCCAGCGCATATTGGGAAATTCGTAGGCACCGATCGGTTTTCTATCAGCCATTTGCTGGGAGTAAGGGCGCCCTCCGTTTGCGAGGTGCGCCTGCTGCTGGCGGAACAGGGAGGAGAGGGCAGGGCAGCGGGGAGTCTCTGGCTGGCTGGAGTGGCATCTAATAACCAACTTGCAAAACAAAATAAAAACAACACAACAAACAGATATTATGATACAGACTTATAATCTGCACCGATGTTTTTTCTAAATTCTATAAAGTGAGTGCGAGAGCCCTCGGTGCGCCTGCGCGCTGCTGAAGTCAAAGTAAACTTTATTGTCATCTCCGCTACAGACAGTCCAGCATATAGAGAGACGAGACGACGAGGCTGCAGTTACAGCGGTGCAAGTAAACAAACAATAAATATAAGAAGAGTAAGAAAATAAATCTACACTTTAGGACTCGGGGTAAAGGATCAATAACAATTTAAATTTATAATTTACAGTTTGATGATTTAAAATCTCACACAACCCGTCAAAAGGGGCGGGGCCGGCTGCTTCCAAGTAGAGCACATTTCATTTATAATGATGTAAATCCAAGCCCATCATGGATTCACGATCTGAATCCTGGGTTGTGTGAAATCCCAGAAATCAACCTTAGACAAAGTGAATCTGTGAACTAAGGTGTAGGTCTGTTAGGTTAATTGTGCTGATCCTCGGGTTGGGGGATTTGTGTTTGTACTGGGGCGCAAAATTCAAACCAATGGAAGATGGACAATAAAAGTTCAAAGCCATCAGGTGCTCAGGTTAGAAAAAAGAGAAAAGATGCAGGTAAGCAGACGTGTGATTGGATAATGGCAGCTCATCCTGAACCAATCAGACTAAACTCCAAACAATACATTATGTTACAGATTTTAATATTAATTAGTCATTGTTACTTGTTGATTTGTCCTTTTCTCATTGTGTGACGAATTATGACGACTGTTTGGTAGCTGTTATTGTCTCTCTCTCTCTCTTCATGTGTGTTTCTCTGGTGAAACAATAGTTTTGTGTTAATGTTAGGGCTGCACGATTTTGCATAAAATGAGAATCACGATTTTTTGGCTTAGAATTGAGATCATGATTCTCTCATAACAATAAATAAACATAAAACAACAAATGTCTCACGTTTTGTTGTTGCAGCAAAATGTTGTCCTGCTTGAAATTCCGTCTCCACCGTTGCTCGACGCTGCGTGTACAGAGCAGGTAGCGCAACAATAGAAAAATAGTTGCGGGACGGCACTGTGTAGCGTTTGTCTAGGGTGTTGATCGTTTTCCTAAATCCCTCGTTTTGCACAGTGTTGATGGAGCCATATCTTTGGTCAGGTGATAAGTGATAGCCTCCGTAATGTCTTTGTGCCTGCGGGAGTTCGACGTGTATAGGGAAGCGCTGTATAAGGTTCCCGTTATTGATGTTTGGGTGGTTGACCGGGACGGATTTTCTCCTGTCACTTTCTCGTCATCCCTGACGTGCTCTCCGTTGTTTTTTCCCTGCTAATTTTAGCATCACACGGCACAGCTTCTGTATCACGTGGTATAAGGCTCCGCCCTTGTCATCTGTTGAGCAGGAAGAGTGAGCGCTTGTTTTCATGCAGAGTACGTCCCGGATCAAAATGTGAAGTTTTACAAATCACCACTTCTTTAGTGAATATCATTTCAGTCTCAGACAATCTCGTTTCTCTTACAGAGGTTGAATGCAACTTCTGCGGATGGCGGTACCACACAGTGTGCGTGGACTTCCCCTGCACAGAAGGCAACTACAAATGCTGTGAATGCTAAATAAAAAGAAAAAAATGATCCCTGTTGTCTTTGCTTGATGATTGGTTTGAGTCTTGACAATCCACATTGCTGGCGTTGCATCTTTCAATGCCAGCAATGGCAGGTATCAGTGCTCAAACCTTTTGTGTTTGTGTTCAACAAGTTGCCCACCTCGGGAAACAAACATGTGTTCTTTTACTTGTCAGATGAACATATGAGACACTTTGACTCTTCAGTGCAGTGTGGAGCCTAACAAAGATCTGTTTTGTGTCCCAGCTGATCAGCAGGAGGAGGAGAGACTGACGGAGCAGCAGAGGAACATTTTCAGCTACTTGGACTCAGCTCAGCCACTACAGAGGAAACAATGAGCTCAACACAGAAGGTGACAGACAGAGCAGGACCATATGACCAAAGATATTTATCACCATATACATTTGAACATTTGCCATAACGATGTAGCTGACGATAGAATTGACACCAGACAAAATACTTTACAGCTGCACAACTTTATTAAAAAGCCATCAATGTATTTTCACTGAAACAAGCAGCTGTTGTTTATGTGCATTAAAGTTATATAAAAATGTAACAGTGCAAATGCAAATTCCTCGCTGACAGTTTAACCAAAAGGCGTTTCCAGTGGAAACTGGCCGACACATCCTGAGCATAACCATGTATAATATCCACTAAACTTCAGAAGAGGTTATACAGTCGTGGCCAAAAGGTTTGAGAATTGCATAAATATTGGAACCTGGAGAAGTTGCTGCTTAAGTTTTCATAATACAGATTTGTACTTTATTTCAAATTGAACCTTTAAAGGGGCATTTCTGGACTTTTAAAGACCAGTATGTTCCTATAGACCAAATATTTAAAGACCAAAAATGTTCTTCTCTCTTCTCTCTCCTTGTTCTCTCTCTATTTCTGAGAGTGTATCATGTAACACTATAGATCAACTTAGCTCAGAATATATAAAGCATATAAACAGTTACAGCAATATGATGCAACAAACACAGCAGCTACTGATCCAAAATACTCAATGCTTCATAGAACTGAAACCAACATTTATTTTTAGCTCCATTCTGCTGCTGATACAGACTTTAGGTTTCTGAACATTAAACTTGTTGCTGCCTTTCATAGTGTGTAACTTGAAGGCCCTGAGTACTTTCTCCCACACTGAAAACACTGGGATGATCACATTATTTGAACATTACCTAATAAGACTGATTCAGCACAGACAGTTATGTTAAACTTTCCTAGCAGTCCTTCACAAACAGGGAACAGTCTGTCTATTGTCTCCATCTGTCAGCTGCTGCTGGCTCTTCCTCCTCCTCTTCCTCACACACTGCTGAGTTTGTCCTGGTGGATCATCAGGGCTGCAAAGCCTCACAGATGATGTGCAGCAGTGGCTCCCTCAGTCTGTCCTCACTCTGGACACTTGCAGTCGTCACACATGGAAATCAAATGTGTGATAAGCTGCAGGATTCAAACACAAGTGTAACTTATAAACACATGTTCATACTTTTATTCCACAATCAGAGAGAAAGAAACAGAGAGAGAGTGCAGGACAGACAGACAGGTGACAGTCTCAGGTGTACACACTGCTACACAACAGCACCAGAGAAGCAGGATTTAGTGTTTGTGTTATTACGAGTGTAAACAAGAAGAGTTCCAGATGGTGCAGTGGACACATGTGTGACTGCTGTGATTAAAGCATCTTTCTTTCAGCTTAACGAGTGAACCGTCAGCTCGTTCAAACACACGTTAAAGTGCGTTTGGCTCGACACCACCGAACAGAGGCAGCAATATAACACAGCTAACATTAACAGTGCAGTGAATCCTGCTTGTGCCGTGATGTTCAGGACTGCAAACCGAGCAGCATCACTGACTTTCAGCTTGTTGTGTTTGTGGATATATGACTGACTTTAATTATCCACAAAATCATCACATTCTCTGTCAGATTAAGGTCGACTATTGAACGGCGTATATTTTAAAGGCTTTAAAACCAAGTTAACGCTGAAAGTACAAACATCACTAATGTCACATAACTCTGCCGACAAGGCATAGCTATGGCTATGAAATGCTCTTTGTGTATCACTTCTTCATTATGAAAGATGTCATTAATGCACTAGTAATGTCTCATCTGGAGTATTGTTCAATCATTTGGTCAGCAGCTAATAAGACAGATCTTAACAGACTTCAGTTAGTCCAGAATAAGGCGTCCAGATTAGTGTGAAGATGTTCATACTATAGTAATATTGATAAAATGCATAATAACCTTTCTTGGCTTCCTGTACAGGCTAAAATATTCTATGGCTTACTTGTAGTTCTAAAGAAAGCAATTCTGTTAAACACACCACATTTATTCTGCTCAGCTGCAGTATCCAGATGAAATACATCATCATATTACACAGTTTTCAACAAACTGCAATTTAGTAAATGCTCGAGTTAAAAGTAACGTTTTGTAAAACTGTTACATTTAGAGCAACTTTTAAGTGGAATAAGTTGCCTTAAAAAATTAGAGAATTATTCAAAACTTCAATGAACACTTAAAAGCCGATTTACAGAGCTTTTAGTTGTTGTAAATATTGTAAGACATGATTTGTTTTTGAAATTTGTGTAATGTGCCTCAATGTTATTGATATTATTATTATTATTATTGATTGCTTATATTTGAACAATTGTGAAACGTCACTGTGGATGTAAGAGTGAAATTATGTGGATATCTTGAATCCACTTTATTGTGTAATATTTTATGTGAGTATTTGACGGAAGACGAGCAACATCTGTTGTGGAAGCTAACGGGGTTCCTTTAGAATAAACAAACATAGGATTTATTATCACTGAATAATTCTGTATAAATCTATACAAATTATAGAAATATGTAATAGGAAACAACAAAATAATCTAAATTATAAAATAGTGTGTGTGTGTGTGTGTGTGTGTGTGTGTGTGTGTGTGTGTGTGTGTGTGTGTGTACAATCAGGAGGGATGGGCATGATTTTAGTGTTTGAACAGTCATGAATTATCTTTAACAGCAGGTTGGATGTAATGTGTTAGAACTACCAGCAGGTGGGGATAAGAGACCTTTAAGGTGTTTGGTGCCACGCTCCACCTTCAGGTTTAAAACTAGTGTTAATGGAGTTTGAAGGTTGAGTTTGTTCCACGACTGCATTTCACTCACTGCCTCTGTTTGTATCTCTGTCACTGCAGGACCAACATGGAGCCAGAAGTCAGCGCTCTCAGGAGGCCGACAAACCTCACAGAAGAAAGGGAGAGAAAAAACACACCTGTGACGAGTGTGGGAAGGGTTTTACTGTGAGGGCTAAACTAAAACAGCATCAGGTCATCCACACTGGAGAGAGACCGTTCAGCTGTGACTTGTGTGGAAAGTCTTTTTCCTTGAAGGGTTACCTAAAAACACACCAACTCATCCACAGTGGAGTTAAAGCGTACAGCTGTGATCAGTGTGGCAGAGCTTTTACTCACAGTAGCAGCTTACAGAGGCATCTAGTTACCCACTCTGGAGTTAAGCCATACAGCTGTGACAAGTGTGGGATGGAATTTACTCTGAAGGCTTCACTAAAACAGCATCAGGTCATCCACACTGGAGAGAGACCGTTCAGCTGTGACTTGTGTGGAAAGTCTTTTTCCTTGAAGCGTTCCCTAAAAAGACACCAACTCATCCACAGTGGAGTTAAAGCGTACAGCTGTGATCAGTGTGGCAGAGCTTTTACTCACAGTAGCAACTTACAGAGTCATCTAGTTACCCACTCTGGAATTAAGGCATACAGCTGTGATCAGTGTGGCAGAGCTTTTACTCGCAGTAGCCACTTACAGAGGCATCTAGTTACCCACTCTGGAATTAAGGCATACAGCTGTGACAAGTATGGGAAGGGTTTTACTGAGAAGGCTAAACTAACACAGCATCAGGTCATCCACACTGGAGAGAGACCGTTCAGCTGTGACTTGTGTGGAAAGTCTTTTTCCTTGAAGGGTTACCTAAAAACACACCAACTCATCCACAGTGGAGTTAAAGCGTACAGCTGTGATCAGTGTGACAGAGCTTTTACTCAAAGTAGCAGCTTACAGAGTCATCTAGTTACCCACTCTGGAATTAAGGCATACAGCTGTGACGAGTGTGGGATGGAGTTTACTCTGAAGGCTTCACTAAAACAGCATCAGGTCATCCACACTGGAGAGAGACCGTTCAGCTGTGACTTGTGTGGAAAGTCTTTTTCCTTGAAGGGTTACCTAAAAACACACCAACTCATCCACAGTGGAGTTAAAGCGTACAGCTGTGATCAGTGTGGCAGAGCTTTTACTCACAGTAGCAGCTTACAGAGGCATCTAGTTACCCACTCTGGAATTAAGGCATACAGCTGTGACATCTGTGGAAAAACTTTCAGCCAGAGAGGGAGCCGAAATACACACCTACACATTCACACCAGACATGATGTGTACTGCTGTGAACAGTGTGGCAAATACTTTACAACAGACGCACAGTTACAACGACACATGTTTACCCACACTGAGGAGAGACCTTATCAATGTGACCTGTGTGAGAAGACTTTTAAATCTCCACGTCACCTGAGACAACACCAACAGATCCACACCAGAAAGAGACTCTACAAGTGCAGCTACTGTGAGGTATGTATTTATATTGTTATCTTGTCATTTTAGCCTGACTGTTTGGAACAACTCTGCTCATTAAACTGTGTTAGCATGTTAGCAATTCTACTGCATGGAAAAGCAGCTCTGAGTGATTATTCAGATTTTCCTTTCAGTTATGATTTTAGTATTACTGTAGTATTATGGTGGTAGTATTGTAGTTATTGCAGCCCAGTAAACTGAGTGTGTTAACTGAAACAGTCAAATGTAGTTGGACGTCTGCAGAGATGCTCTTTATTTCAGGCGACGTTCAGGATACAAATGTTGAAGGACTGACTTACACTGTCTTTGTGTCTTTGTTTAGAAGCAGAGCGGCACAGATGGATCCAGTTCTCAACCCTGTCATCACTGTGGTGGTGGGAAAGACTTTCATTGTGACCTCTGTGGAAAAACTTTCAGTCGGCAAAAGACCCTAAAAGTACATCAACGTAGACACACTGGAGACAAACTGAAATACTGCAAAGAATGTGGGAGAAGCTTCACCACAACACATCACTTAAAACAACATGAACTGATTCACAGTGGGGTTAAAAAGCACCTCTGTGATCAGTGTGGGTCATCCTTCACCACTGCATGGAAGCTTAAAACACACAAACGAGTCCACACAGGAGAGAAACCACACAAGTGCAGACACTGTGAGAGAAGCTTCTCACAGTCAGGTAATCGTAACATTCATGAATGTGCACACATGGAAGGAAACTACAGCTGTGACCAGTGTGACAAGAGCTTCAGGAATCTCAGTTCATACTCTGCACACAAACGATCCCACGTTACTAATAAACTGTTTCACTGTTACCAATGTGCCCAAACATTCACCTCATTGTCTGCTCTGTGCAAACATCAGCGCGATCACTCAGGGCTGAAATCACTCCCATCACTGGATCACAGTGAATCTGAAGACACAGAAAGATCCTCTGATCAGAGTCAAAAAGCTTGAGATCAGGCTCCACAGAGTTCAGATAGAATCATTTAAACTTGTGTTGAACTGAACTGGTTGCTGGGCTGAACTTCTACATAATACAGATCTACATGGGATCTTCTTTTCTGTTGTTTTACTGAGTCAGTTTTGTCCTTTTTTCTCTGTTCTGGTTTTGCTCGTCTGTAAATGATTGAAACTCAGTCAAATAGTTCATTGTTCTCCAGCAAAACGTTTTGGAAACTCATGTCTAACAAAATGAAAAAAAACCCCTCCTAAAACAAAATAATGACTCTGGAAAGCTGGTCTTTGGTCCCCCCATTTCTGGGACATTTGAGACTTCCCTGGTGAAGGCACAGGCTCCTCGACACGTAAACAGCTGCAGGAGAGAGAAATCATGTAAATGTATTTGCTCGGGTATAAATCACCCAGCGATAGTGTTCTAGGGTTAAAGAGAAACTACATTTTCTAAGAACTGTCTGACGTTCACCTCTCACTCTCAGAAAGTATACAGACTTTCTTTGATTCACTAGTGAGATAAAATGCATTTCTTGGACAACTTGACTTTGATATATTTGTTTTCCAGGAGCAAAGGTCTGTTTATACTGGCGAGCGATGCAGGCAGGAAGACTCTTTACACTGTGACTGACTAATCTATCTCTTCATCATGACTTCTGCTGTCGTGGTTTTAAACCTGCGCAGTGGAGAAAAGAAGCTGAAAGAAGCTTCCTGCAAGTATCTGATGTGTCTTTAAAGAACTAAATCCTCCTCATCCTCACAGATACTCCCTCCTTAACCAGTTTCTTAAACTAGCTAACAGGTGGAGCGACACCACTGCGTACCAAAGGTTATAAAGTTAACCACACAGCAGACACTCTCGGTGCGTCAGCTGTGTGGAATCGAGTTGTTCTTGCATTAATACACATACTGAAGTAACTGCCATGAGAAAGGTGAACTGAAGCTTTGATGCTAAAGCTAAGAACCTTTTGTTCACACTGGCAAGTGTTCAATGTTACCATTTATGCCAGTTTATTAATAAAGTACTTTTAAAAACAGCAGCAGGGCTGACAAAAGTGCAATAAAACCAAAAATCTATGAAACAGCAAATAATGAAATATTTTCATTTCAAGACCTTTTTATTAACTCTTCTCCGGCCTTCATAGGACATTTACTTGTCTTACACTCTTTCAGTTGATATGAGTGACCAATATCTAATTCATTAGCTCACTAGTGCTTTACTGTTATATTCAGTCTGCTGACTGAGATCAGGTGACATTAAAAAAATCGCTCGTGAATGAAATGTGAAAACAAAAATCATTGTGATCAAAGCTCTCTTGTTTGCTCTGAGGCACTAAAGCCTGCACAGGTAATAAGCTTCTTGGCTTTAAGTGAGGATTTCCATTCGTTTGCAAGCAAATGAAGAAACAACAGTTTGTACGGACTTTAGCGCCCTGTTGTCCTCATGTGTGGACGTCACATTTTGGGATGTTTAGACCAAAATACAAAGTTTTGCTCCACAAGGACCTGATTTGCACTTACGAGGTCATTATCCTGCCTCTGTTCTATCGACATTTAAAGCGAATATCCTCATATGTGGATCTCATTTCTCTCAGAAACAAAGTTCTGGTAATTCTTTGTTTGTACATGAATCAGGTCCCAAACAGCCCAAATAGCAAAGAGACTTTAAAAATGCATGAAAGAGTTCAGGTCTTAGGAGGTTAAAGCTCTAAAAGAGAAACTCCAGTGAAACAAGTTGAGGTGACCACGTGTGTGTTGTTGTCACATGTTACTCTGCACGCCAGCAGGTGCCGACAGGTTAATCTGGCCCTGCTTTGTTTGTCCTTTTGGAGCAAAAAGCCTGTTTTTCTTGTGTTTTTAACTACATTTGATCATCACGTTGCTGATATCGTCTGATCTGCATCCCAACTGCTAAGTTTGTGTTATTTAGGTTGTTTCTTTGAATGTTTCTCTTGCTAACTGTCTGAGGTTCACCTCTCACAGAGTGAACATAATTCGGCCCTTGTAGGATTAAACTTTGTGGTTGCAAAACCGTCCATTTGTTTACCACAACTGACATGTTTCTGAATCCATCCCAGAGCCGAGGGTTTGTGTAAGTGGGTTTTTAGTGTGGGTTTTCGTGCTGGCAGGGAGGCAAAAGGTGATTTCAGTGTCTACTATATAAAGAGGCAGCAGCTTCCAGATCTTCATCTGTGTTCTCCTCCATCATCATTTCACTCATCACATGGCTTCACATCTCACCCTTCTGGGAGTGGTGCTGTGCTCCTCATGGTTTCTGCTTCTGAAATCCCACCTCAGGCAGACTTTGATTTACAGGCAGCAACAGTCATCCATAATGGTTCTTATTTTACCGCCCATCTAGTTTCATAACCACATGTCCAACTTAGGGTTGCAGGAAGGGGAGCTTCAGTACATGTTCACGTACTGTGTTGTGTGATATACTACAAGTGTTTGTCCCATAAGTATTTGGACAATGAACTCTGCTGTAGCTGTGTCTCTGTCCAAAGTAAAACAATCAGGATGTGTTGAAGTGCAGAATCAGAGTTTTAATTCGAGGGATTTAACAAAAGAACTGCTTTAACTGCTTACTGGCTGCGTTCAGCTGTTACTCACAGGGCACCACAGTGGGTGACTGTTCATGTGTGATTGGACACATTTTTAGGCCTGATGCCATTTCTGACACAACCCCAAAGAGATGTTTTGTCTCCTCCTGAGATTCAGCCGCTGAGCTTCCACTTGGTAGGCAAATGTGTAAAGAACTATATTCAGGGGCGTTTTTAGCCCGTTTTGGGGGGTGCTTCCCAAAATGGATCAAAGCACCCCCAAAGATTTCTTACTTTTTTGACAATATTTGGTGTTTGTGTGATACACTACAAAAAATATAGAAAGTATACAGTACTTGGTTGAGATCTTTTAACAACAGAAGTATAGATAACCCCCCTCCCAGAATGGTTTGTTCCAGCTCTCCCCTGCTCTGGCTCTGGTGCCCTTTGTGCCAGAGAGATGGTGGCTGAGACGCAGCAGAGCGGAGGTGGAAGTGCCTGGCTTAAAACAGGACATGTTAGCTGCATTTAACCTTCAGTTACTCTTTATATAGTTGGTAGGAGTCAGACCATGTTTCTGTTTACCTGAAAAACATTACACCAGGTAACCTGCTGGGTTAAACGTGTTTTCCGACGATGTTTGCTGCCCTACAATCCGTCCTGCTCTGTAGTAAAATCAGAGACATTTGACCGTCCTGTTGCTCCCATTGAAATGTATACAGCCTGTTTAAAATCTAAAACTAAAAACTGTCCGTAGCTGCTGTTGTTACCACTGTCCTGTTTGAAAAGGAAGGAATGAGAGAAGCTGCTCACTTTGTCATATGTGCCGATATTAAACCCAAGGTACTTACCAGGTAACTGACTGGATTCCCATTAACCTTATAACTCCTGTTGTGTGTGTGTGTGTGTGTGTGTGTGTGTGTGTGTGTGTGTGTGTGTCAGTCAGGTTCATAATGGATATAAGGACGTCTTTTCAAAAGAAGCAGCAACATTCAGGTAAAAATGAAAGAACAAATGATCCGTCAATAAAGGATAATGTTGGATCAGTGTTTCAGTATTTATGTCTTTTATTTGATGTTCATGTGTTTGGTTATTTGCCTTTTGGTTGAAAGTACACTGAGGGAGGACTTTTTTATTAGTGGTTTCAATAGTATTTTTTCATATTAATGTAATTTTTTCATCTAATACAATCTATTTGTGTATGATTATCAGTTCAAAGAGGGAAAGAACAAGGTCAGGAAGAATCAGGTAAGGAAGCAGACAGGGAGCAGTGACAGTTACAGCAGAAACTGTTAAACTGATTGAGAGAGTTGATCACCAAACACTGATAGATTTGCCAACCTGAAGGTGAGGTTAAAATAAAAGAAACAATCTGCAGAGCCATGTTAGTCGTGTCTGCAGTGAAGAGCTTTTTACACATTGTACCATAGGCACAGTTGCCTCCATTTTTATAATTGTTTAAATTAATATTTTGTACATTTGTACATTTCAAGGACTCTATTTTTGGAGTGTATTTTTATGTATCTGTATTATATTATACGAACACTTTAAAAGTCTGTCCAAAGAATCACTCAGTTTACTTTTTACTCACTATGAGCATCATTCATCATTCATTATTCTCCCCAGTAATTAAGGTCAGGATATGTATGTTTTTATTCCAATCCATTCTTCTTTAGCAGCGTTTAAATAACCTTGATCAGATTTGATGGTTTTGTTACAAACTTTTCAAAAACTGTTTGATTAGAGTTTGTTTTTAGAATTGAATATTGATTTATTGATTAGCATTCAAATATCTCAGTGAAAACAATAAAGATCTACCACAAAGCAAGAAACCGAGACAAGGCTAATCAAAAGGTACTGGCTGAAGCATGTTTATTAAATTGTGTTAAAATGTACAAAACAGTGATGTCATGTTTTGAGACTTGATGAATTTAAGAATCTTATGATTTAATACAGAAATTTGCAGACTTGCACAGAGAGGGTAAAATTAGGATGACTGATAACGGAGACGAAGACAACAGACGACGAGGACAGGAAGGAACAGGGGTTTAAATGCACCAAGGAGACAGTCAGAGAGAACTCGGGACAGCTGGAGGCATGTAGGGATGCAGGGACTGACAGAGACGGGGAAGACGTCTCATCGTGACGAGTAAAGTTTATCTTGCCTGGCTGGGCAGCTCTCTGGGTGCTCAGCACCCCAAAGCTCTGATCCTAGAATCGCCCCTGGTTGAGACGCATTTTCTCTAAACACCGGGTCTCTGCACCAAACACTGGTCCACCCCAAGGATCGGGTCCCCCGACACAAACAGAGTAACATAGTGTACGCTGTTAAGTGCAGGAGGATTGTCAGGATTTATACATCGGGGAAACCAAACAACCTCTGGCTACAACACAGAAGAGCCACCTCGTCAGGCCAGGACTCTGCAGTCTGTTTACACCTACAGGCCAGTGGACACTCTTTCAATGATGAGGATGTAACATCCTGGACAGGGAGGAACGCTGGTTTGAGGGCGGAGTCAAGGAGGCCATTTACGTGAAAAGGGAAAGACCATCTCTGAATGGAGGAGGGGCCTAAGGGTCCATCTGTCACCATCTTACATGCTGTGATTGCAGCCATTCCCCAACTCTGTGAATGGGACTCATGGACATGGATCAGTGGTTGTTGATCGATGGTCATGAGAATCTGCATGATTAAGATGAAGGAACTGACCTCAGCCCCAGTGGGCTGGTTTCAGTCATTATGCAAATGTCCTGTTTATAAGATTGAAACCTGCAGCTGAGACTGAAGACGTCACCTGATGATGACGAAACGTTTCTCTCACAAAACGCTGCGTCCAGATGAACAGAACCAACTTTTGGAGACTCGTCTCTTGTACTGACTCACAGTTTTGTGTCTCTTGCAGCTGTTTCATCGGGCATGTTTGTTGTGACCCAGAGTCCAGATGTTTCTGTCATGGAGGGAGAGACCGTAAGCATCACCTGCTGCTGGACAAGAACGTCTGAAAGATTCAGGGTGGCCTGGCTGAAAAATCAAACAACAATTAAGAGAGAGACCAACGCAAATCAATCTCCAAGTGTCTGAAAAAGGAGGCAAAGACTCATCTTTGAACATTTCAAACATCAGAGGATTCAGGAACACACATCTGTAAAGTGACTGTGGAGATTCCATCTTTAACTGTGTCTAAAGGAAATGGGACCATCATCACAGTCAGAGAGAAGACGGTGAATAACAACAACAACAACAACCACACAGACTCCAGTGAGTGAACACGTTCAGTTTGGTGACCAACACGCCTCCAAAATATGTCAACGTCACCTTTTACAGATTAAACGCTGTCACATGAAAGTCTAGTCTGTCACGTGTCTGTGCTGTTACCGTACACGTGGCAGCCTTTGGTCGTCTGAAGGGACGATTAATAAACATTGAATCCTCCAAACCAGAGCGATGAAACTACCTGAACGTCTGTCAGCTGAAAACCTTCAAACTTACAGACGTTTGTGACGACTGGCTTAGAAAAAACTTTACAAACTTGTTCAGCGTTTTTGGTTTTGTTTTAAATTTATCTGATGATTCCAAAAACACTGCTGATTAAAAATGAATGATTGACTTTTGACTGATTGTCTCATTTAATGAATTAATTAATACTTATCATAGTAAACTCCTCTGGGTTACCATAGTAACACGACCAGTAAAGATGCTGTGGCATGCAGACTGGAGCAGCAGGGATCAAACCACCGACCTTTCTATTGTCAGGTGACCTGCTCCACCTCCTGAGCCCCACTTCTCATGACAAATGACTTCCTTTTCTTTTATTCTCACTGACACTTGAGGATCATGTTTGATTAGAGCTGCTGCTGATTCTGCAGCCACAGGATGTGCCGAGGCTCAGGGAGGGGCAGCCATGTGACCAGTTCGGCTGAGAGAAAGAAGACATCAAAGACGTGCTGTGGAAGAGCCAGATATGAATAATAACTCATGATTAAACACGTAGAGGTGTATTAACACACAGTGAGTGAAGAAGAAACACCCAGTGCATCATGGGAGTCCCCCAGCAGCCTACACCTATTGGGTGGTTGTTACATGTACAAGATTCAAACTTGTGATTTGAACGAAATAATTTCATGTTTCTGTGGTGAACATAATTAAATCATGTAGCATCTGCATGAAATTCAGACACTTAATTCTTGTTCTTGTTGAGATGACAGGATACAATCTAGTCAGAGTGGTTCGTTACCTGGACTCACGAAGTTCACAAGATCACATTAGATGTCAAACTGCAGGAAAATCACTGGAGTTTTCAGCAGCAGACAACTACGCCCACAACAACAGATTTCTTTGAGTGTAACTAAGGGAGGATCCAGGGTCACCTGGTCCAGCCCTAACTATATGCTTTAGCAAAAAGGAAAGTTTGAAGCCTAATCTTGAAAGTAGAGATAGTGTCTGTCTCCTGAATCTAAACTGGAAGCTGGTTCCACAGAAGAGGGGCCTGAAAACTGAAGGCTCTGCCTCCCATTCTACTTTAACCCTTAGATGCACACGTGGGGTCAAAAATGACCCCAGGGGTTGTTTTTCTCCAAAATCTTTAAAATGCAAAGTTGTAATATATTCATATTCCAGGTATTCCTCATAAAATATGTTTGTGACATGAGGCCATTTGCATTTTTATTTATTTTTTCATTAATTAAAAAAATGCAGTTTTTGTATCACTACCCCACTCTTCCACAAGTGGGGTTAAAAATGACTCCAAGCAGTTCCTATGGAATCTTCTATGAAACTTTCATTCTTAGCAACTCTGACTGTTCCTCTTACTCTTCTGATGGATCAAGAATTAATTTTTGCACAGTAACGTACATGATTTATAGTCAGGGCTGCACATAAGTGGTCCGCAGGTGTGCATTCGCTGTCAAAATATGAGCATTCCCGGAAATTCAGAGAATACACGCTTCTTTTGCGGTGGAGGAGCACCTGTCACGGTCCTGGGGCTCCTGACCCAGCGTTTTTAGTTCTTTGTGATGTTTGTATTTTTGTACTTGTGTGAGTTATTCTATGGTTTCTAGTTTCGATCCCTTGCCCTTCATGTTGCTCTGTGTCCCCTCTGTTCTGTGTAAGTCTGTGTCTGCATGTTTGAGTTCCCCTCTGTGTCTCTCGGTTCTTAGAGTCCTCCGCCTTATGGTTTATGTCTCTGTGTTTCTTAGCTGCTGTCTCCACTGTGTCAAGTTCGCGTCTCTGTGTGATCCTTCCTGTTTTACTTTGAAGGTCCGTGTCTTATGTGAATGTGTCCTGCTTTGCTTGTCTCGTCAGTCCTGATTTCTCCCAGCTGTGCCCTCCTTCTGTGTCTCATTCCCCTCGTTACTCCCCAGTGTATTTAAACCCTGTGTTTCTCTGAGTCAGTGTCGCGTCGTCCCTCTTGCTGTGTGTGATTCTCCCCGTGTCTTCTGGTATGTGTTATAATTAGCATTTCCCAGTTTAGTTTTGCATTGCTTGTGTTCTGTTTTCCAGCAATAAAGCTGTGCTTTTGAGTTCAAGTTCTGTCCCCGTGAGTTTGCGTTTGGGTCCAATCACTGCCTGCCACACAGCGTTTCATGACAGTACGATGTGACCACAACATGGACCCAGCAGACTTACCCGGGGAGAGCAATCTGATACGTGTGTAACGCCTAGTCGAGTGGATAACCCACACTTCAAATACACGGGCAAAGATTGTGGGAATAAATGCTATCGAAGCAATCCTCGGAGGAAATTCCCATCTCCGCCAGGTCAGAGGATGTGTGGACTTATTGGCCAATTTGAGGCGGCGCGAGCCCAGCAGCAACAGACAACAGCCACCCTGGAGCAGCCACGTCAGCCACACCGGCCGGATGTGGTTTTGCCCGGCCCTTCGGAGCCGTCTGCAAGGAAGAAACGACGATCACGCCGCCAGCGCGCCACCCCACAGCCGGACGTTCGGACTTGTACATCGCCGGCTGTGGTGAGTAAGGACTCTGTTTCTGTGTCGAACCGTGGGACTATTCGTTCAGGGGTTGTGTTTTGTGCTACGGATGGTAATGTGAACAGTTTATCAGCTGCCCAGCCTCCTGAAGCTCTCTTAGCTGCCCAGCTACAAGCTGCGTCTCCTGTGTCCCCGCTAGCACAGCCATTAACTCCACCACAAGCTCCATTTTCACCTCTACCATCTCTTCAGTCATCAGTTCGGTCTGCCGCTCAGTCACCCTTAGCTCCATCTTCCACACTACCACCTGTTTCTCTTCTGCCACAACCATCACTACACTCAGCCATTCAGGCTGCTACTCAGTCAGTCATTCAACCTATAGCCCTGCCATTAAGACACTCTGTAGCTGAGCCATTATCCATCCAACCCGCAGCCAATTCAGCTGCTCCTCCACCCGTTACACCTCCACCACAACCGTCACTGCAGTCTCCAGTTCAGTCCCCTGCAGCTCAGCTTTCCCCAGTGCAGTCTCCAGTGTCCCCAGTGCAGCCTCCCTTAGCACAGTCATCCACTCAACCACCAGCACCACAACCATCACTACCTCTAGTTCATTCCCCTGTGAAGTCATTAACTCCACCACCTACTCCACTCTCACCACCACCGTTACTACAGACATCAGTTCAGTCCCCTGAGCGGTCATTTACTTCTCCACCATTAGCAGCTCAGGTCCCCGTGTGTCCAGCAGCTCAGGTCCCCGTGTGTCCAGCAGCTCAGGTCCCCGTGTGTCCAGCAGCTCAGGTCCCCGTGTGTCCAGCAGCTCAGGTCCCCGTGTGTCCAGCAGCTCAGGTCCCCGTGTGTCCAGCAGCTCAGCTCGCACCTGAACCTTTGGCCCAGTTCCCCGTAGCAGTGCAGTTTTCTAGCCAGCTTAACTTTGAGCCCGGGGTCCCAATTCTCTCTGGCTCTACATCAGCTCCTGCTGGAAGCTCGGATGAGCTCATCCAGCACTCCGCGGCTCCCGCGCCGCCATCTACCTCGTCCGCTGGGGGTTCCAGTGAGCCCAGCCAGCACCTCCTCGTCTCCGCTGGAGGGTCCGAGGGGCCCGTTCAGCCTCCTGTCTCCGCTGGAGGGGCCCGTTCAGCCTCCTGTCTCCGCTGGAGGGTCCGAGGGGCCCGTTGCTCCACCAGCGTCATCAGCTTCAGCGTCGCCTGGTCCAGCTCCAGCGTCATCAGCTTCAGCGTCGCCTGGTCCAGCTCCAGCGTCATCAGCTTCAGCGTCGCCTGGTCCAGCTTCAGCGTCGCTTGGTCCAGCTTCTGCTTCGGCTTCGTCAGCCTTGTCTGGTCCTGCCTCGCCTGGTCCTGTGCCCACCGAGCCTCGGCCAGTACGCCTGACACTTAAGAACCGCCGCTGCCTTCTGCGCGGCCGGCCCCCTGAACTGCTCTGTCGTCTCCTTCGCCGCCGCCGCCGCTGCCTTCCACGCGGCCAGCCACCTGAACTGCTCCGTCGTCTCCTTCGCCGCCGCCGTTGCCGTCCGCATTGTCGGCCCCCTGAACTGCCCTGTGTTTGGGCTGTTTTCTTGGGCTCCGGTGTTTGCTGTGCTCCGCTTTTGTTATCTAAAGTAACACGGCTGCTATGAGGCCAGCTAGGATCCCTGTGGCCCTACAAATGATCCAGGACGGATGGGATGAAGAGCCCATTGGAGGCATTGACTCAGAATCTCACATCTAAGATATAGAGGACCCAGACTATTGCCCCCCCACTGAACAAGGCCTGTCAGATACAGAGGAGTCCTCTGAAGAGGAAATAAATATTTAGTCTAACAGAATAAGCCCCTCTTACTGCTCTAGCCACAATATTCTGAATTAGTCGGCCAGGGCTTGCACCTGGGTTTAGTACTTTCTCCCCACTAAATGCATGGAAGATGTTCATGTCTGATAATTTAATAGAAGAGGTGCTGTCATACACAAACATGGAGGCACAAAGAGAAGCCACAGACAGGGGAAAGAGTGGAAAAATGTAATCAAACATAAGCTCCTGGCCTTCATTTGATTGACCATTCTTGCAGGAAGTGAGAAGAACTGGGATGTACCAGTCGGTGTGTTTTTTGGGAGTCCTCTGCATAACCCATTGTTCAAGGCCACTATGTCAATTCAAAGATTTAAAGATTTCGCCGTTTCTTGCACTTTGAGGACAAGAGGACCAAAGCCTACCGACTGAAAACAAACCACATGGCAGCTTTCTGCTACATATGGGGCCTGTTCCTGGTCAACTGCAGGCAGAAATTCATCCACAGTGATTGTGTTACAGTGGATGAACAACTTGTGCCTTTCAGAGGGAAGACCCAGCTTCTGCAGTATATGCCGAGCAAGCATACAAAAGTGATACAAAAACTTAAAATTAATGAAAAAATAAATAAAAATGCAAAGGGCCTCATATCACAATCATGTTTTATGAGAAATACCTCAAATATGAAAATATTACAACTCTTCGTTTTAAAGATTTTGAAGAATAACAACAGAGTTTATAGCAAAATGCATTGTTTCTATTTGGGGTCATTTTTGACCCCACTCGTGGAAGAGTGTAGGTATTGGTAGGTTGTGCATCCAAGGGTTAAATACTCTAGGAACAACAAGTAGGCCTGCAGTGTGAGAGCAAAGTGCTCTAATAGGGTGATATGGTACTATAACAGGGGTCCCCAACTCCTGGACTCCGGTCCAAATCCAGACCCCAAGAGGATTTTGTCCGGATCACAAAGCAGTTTCTCATTTACCGCGTAGTTGGATAGTTTCTTCCTGCCGGCTGCCGTGGCTGACTTTTGAACTGGCGCGACACGCAGCTATGCAGGTTAGCATCATGCTGGTCCACTCTCCCAGCCAGCTGTTGGCGGTAATGCACCACCAACTGCCAATAAAACGACAAAGAAGAACAAGCTATGTGGGTGTGCGGGTTGATAGGTTACTATCTTGGGAGCTTGCTGAGTGGATGAGTAAAAGAAGATGGCTTTGTCAAAAATACTTATAAAGTTATAAAGAGTGGAAGTCTGAAGAGCTGTTATGAAATCAAACATAAGAACTTCAACCAAAGCTGTGCGCCTGGGTCTGACGGTAGAACAAGAAGAATAAATGAGGTATGAGCGGCTACACGGCTGATAACAGTCTGTGACAGCACAACAGCATACGAGTGTTCACTGTGAGCATGGTGGACTTTAGGAGGACACAAAAAGACTTTCACTGACTGGAAAATGATGAAGAGTGAAAGGAAGCTGCAGCAGAAACACTTTTTAGTTTGGAAGAGAAACAATGTAACACTTTTAGATGGAAACAAAGTAAAGTGTAACAATTTACCTTCAATAAAAAATAAATTACATCCTATAAACATTTGAACCGTTTGATACTGAAACATAAAATGAAATAAACTCCATAAACAATCAAAATGAATTCAAACTGATCAGCAACATTAACTCAGGAGCACAATATATGAAACACTTTAACCTACAAAACAAAAACGAATCAAACAGTTTGTGCTGATTTCTTTCTTTGATCAAAATAACAAAGTCAGCATTAATGGCTCCGACGAGCACGTTTTGCAGTGCACAGCTTTTCAAAGCAGCTTTGAAGCAGGATCCTGCAGCTCTCAGCTCCTGCTCAGTGTTTAGCTGGGACTTGGTCTGCAGCAGCAGCAGAGAAGCCTCACAAAGATGAGACTAAAGGAAGAAGAACGCCCAGAGCCTGCTGCCCTCAGAGTGGATACTGCTTCTCTACACTCAGCCAGAATCCACTCAGTGTCTGTGATGTGAACTGCAGTCTCAGTGTGGAGTCAGACGTCAATGAACTGGTTCTGCTCTGCAAAGCTGAAACCAGTTGGAGCTGGTCATGCTGGGAACTGTTTTCATGGAAGTCCTTTTAAAAGTATCCCATCAGTGATGAAATATGCTGCTTGATATATGGAGTCACTGAGGCGGCATCATCGTCAGTAGTGTCAACAAATTCATGCAGGTTCTCCAATGAATCTGTGTCTCCTTCATCGAGTCTCCTGCCCCACACTGCAAGCTTTCAGTGACAGAGCTGATCTTGTGACCTGAGGGAGGTTTTTATCTTTCCCTTGAAGCTGTAGATTTACTTCATTTCCAAATATGTCCCTCAGGTAGGCCAGTTTTGCCAGGAAGCTCTCATCACTAACTCTGGGACTTCATACTTGTGCTCCTGCTCCAAAAACATCTGATCTGCTCTCTGAGCTCAAAAACTCAGGACAAGACTTTTCCTGGTGACAGCCGCCTGGCTTCACTGTGAAACAGCACAGCTTGATGTTCGGCTCCATCTCCTCACAGACAGCAGAGACACTCTTGTTTTTACTGGTCTGGTCTTTATAAAACCGACTACACCAATAATTTCAGTCATAACCTCACTGAATTCAGAGGAAAGCTGCTCTCAGTGTGAAACACTCCAGCAGAGGGCGCTGTTAAGTCCTTATTGTAACACAGTTACTGTGTGCAGTTAGACTTCATACATAATCTGCACTTATTTCCATCAGACATGCTGTCAGTCAATGATTGGTTTCTATTGATTCTACTTCCTGTTGACTCGTTTGATGACATTGAAACAATCACAGCTGATTGTGTGATGATGTAAACTGTCACTGTTACATTCAGTGTGTGTGACATAATGTTAGTGCAGGCTGATAACAGCCTGGTTCTGTTAGAAACACATGAACGTGTCCATAGATCAGTGTGTGTTTAACATGAGAGCTTCAGCCCTGCTGATGTGTTAAATAAAGACATGCAGGAAAACTGATGAGACTCTGAAATAACTCTTTATATTTATAATGTAACTCTGCATCAAAAGAACAACAAAGGATCCCAGACAGGTTTCTGTGAACAAAGACCATTCTGATGTTTCTGTGTTTCTAACACTTTGACATTATTAGTAAACAGACTGCAGTGAGCAGCATTTATAAAGAGCTTCTATATAAAGATATGACAGCTGTTTGACAAGTTTATCACTCTGTGTTTGGACCTGATCAGTCCAGCTGTTTACTTGAAACATGTTCATTTACCTGTTCTGTTATATTCATGTTCTTGTCTCTGTTGAAAACACATTTTAATGTCCCTCAGATTTTTCTCCCAGATGAATAAATATAAAAATGACACAAACTGACTGCAGCTACTTTTTGTCCTTTCTGTCAAAAACCTTCATGTGACTCATGAGAGACACGTTTCAGCTGTTTGTGACAGATCAGAGGCCAACAAGTCATTTATAACACTTTCCATCATTGTTTAAAGTTCTCAGTGTTTCTGTGTTGCTGCGTATAGGATCTCCCAGCATCATCACTGTGCTGTCCAATCATTGTGTGCGAGGTTACCCTTATAGTGCGATGTGTGTTTGCACAAAGAGAAGCATGTGTGTCAAATATAAATAAGCACAGAACAGAAACAGCTGCTCGTTTCTTCTGTTTAGAGTCAAGTTAGTGTTTTGTGTCTTTGTTTGAGGCCTGATGTCGAGCAGAGGTGTGTGTAACTGCACTGCTCTGTTATATGTGTGAAGTGTGTGCTTCTCTTCAGCATCATCTTTGTCACTGCTGATTCCTTTGTGTCATCATGTGTTGAGAAGAGAGAACAGTTATAACGGAGGAGCAAAAGGAAGCCCTGAAATCTGCATCAACAAGGAAGTGTTGGCTCACCAGTGATCCCAGCAGAGCCACTGGTTTGGCTCCAGTTGTTCTAGATTCAATGATGTTGTTGCTACAGATACATGTCAGCATCTTTATTGAATTTTATATGAAGCAGAAATGGTGTCATTAGGAGAAGAAGAGGAGAACAAGTCCGGCGAGGAGGCAGCAGCTCTTAAAGATGAAACAGCAGCTCAGCCCTGAGCTCAGAGAGCTGCACATGAAAAAGCTCCTCAAGCAGATCCTGTCAGAGGTTTGTCATCAACAGGAGGAACTGTTCACATCATAGGATGAAGATGCTGTCAGCTGGATGAAGAAGGTTATTTAATGGCAAACGTTCACACTGAAGTCAAATTGTTGTCGTGTTGAACAGATTCATGTACTGATCGTCTCCAGAATGTTAGAAGAGCTTCAATGAATCATTAGAAACAACTTACAGCTGCACAGCTGTGTCAAACACATCTGTGTGTCATTGTGGGATTGTTGTGTTTCTACATGTGACACACGTCTAAAACATGCACACAATCTGAACACAAACAGGGACTCATGTGTTCCCACAGCCAGATGCTGAGAGCCATTTCCTTGTAGTCCTGTGTCTACATACATGAACCATTAGATGTTATTGGAATGATTGTGAGCTCTGATAGTTTCATGTGTGTTTAGCTGGACGCTGTTTGATCCTCGACATGTTTAAAGGTGTCCAGTCCTGAGACACTGGGGCTGGAAACAGCTGTGATGTCATTGGACTGTCACACAGACAGAAGTGCATGAAGTGAGCAGCCGAGGAGCCGCTGATGTTTTGGATTCAACAGCATTTGAAAGGTCGACACAGACACATTTGCACACAGAAAGCTGAATCTGTCATATGCCACAGTGAACTCACTGTTCAGTGTTTTTCAGGAAGCTTCTTAACTGCCTCTGCTGCCAAACAAGCAGCTGATGTCCTTGAGAAGAAGCTGAAGAAGTCTTCAACAACAAATACAGGAAGTGGACTTTCAAATACTAGATTCACTTTAGACTCACAGAGAAATGACTCAACCAGCTGTGTTTGACTCTATGAAAGGTCAGTGTGTGTCTGCACACAGACTGTTGTGTTGGACTGTTATTCAGTTGTCTGCTGAATGTTTTCAAATGTCTGCATCTCAGCTGTGATGAGGCTGGGGGTCATGGGAGGCCACCGTAGCAGCCTCTTCAACATCATGACATCATCATAAATGCTGCTGGACTGTCTGATGGGCTGATGGTGAAAAAGCCGTCGGGAAGGAAACAGAAGACATTTCAGAGGCTGCAGCAGATTTCTTTGATTCGGGGCCTTTTTCAGCTTTATTGGACAGAGCAGTGAAGATAAGTGACAGCAAAGCAGAGAGAAAGGGGGCGTGGCCCGGGTCAAAGCCAGGCCAGCTGCTCTCCACCTCGTGGTCACCTGCTCATCCTAGTGAGCTCCACCAGCAGCCCTTTCACACACTTTACACTGTCAAACACTGTGTGTGGACCTCAGCTAACAACAGGCTACATTTAAGTCTGGACTACATGCTTTTATATTGTTTTTATTCCATCAGCAGCTCAACATCATGAGCAGCTTTGACATAAAGACATCAAACTCAAGCTGACTTTAAACTACTTTTAATACAGGGGCTCAAAAACAACAACATCTTTATTATATATCAGGACACAAAGTCATTTCATCTCAAAGGGAAACAGCTTTATTTGGAATAACCAGCACTATCAACTGGTTTGGGATCTCCACCAGTTTCATGTCTTTGCAGCTTCTCCAACAAAGTTCCTGTAAAATCAGCATGTTTGTCTTTATTGGTTTGATAGTGATTGATTATTCAGTCCCAATCTGCTGTCATCTAAAGAACAAAATGATGTTTCTATGAGTCACAAAGCTCCAGATGTTGTCGGCTTCACAAAGAAAACAAAGAACTTAAACACAAAGTGTTTGGAGCCAAAATGTTCCCAAGCTGCTCTTTTTGAAATGGCAGAGGTACAGTGGTGTCTAACAGCACACTGTGGAAGGCAAACATGTTATTGTTGGATGAAACTTCATGAATCCTTTGTAGATTTGAGCTGTTGGAGCCTTTCTTTTCTCTTCAGGTGTACAGATGCTGAGGAGGCAGGTGAAGCAGGTGGAGCTGTTGTGATGCTGGCAGAGGGTGTGTCTTAGTAACTCTGTGAGGCAGAACTGGATCCAACATTGTGGATGTGTTGATGTTGGAGCCATTAAGAGTCTCTGGCCACACTGTAGGATTTCCCTTTGATCCACTGTGGGGGCATTTTGGAGTCTGTCAGTGAAACTCTTCATGTTTGTGTTTGACTCCAGTTTATAGAAACAGAGAAATGTGTCATGCTTTTGTTCGGCCTCCACAAATACACACATTTGTTCATTGGTTGGACTTTTTGGAAGGAGACACATTGAAAACCATGTTAATAAGATCTTGTTGTTTCCTGTGGATCCGACACAGAGAGTGGACTTCAGACAGAAAGCGTGGAAGAGATTTTAGAGGCCGTGTGTGGCAACAGGAAGTTTCTGTGTGTTTGCTGATCTTACATGTGGAAAACAACACGTGATGTTTGTGAAGTTCTACAATGATCATTGTTCTCACAGCATTTTGAGTGGGAACAGTTCAAACTGGGAGTAGTGGGAGTTATTTACTGATTGAAACAAGCTGAATGTTTCTGTGACGATGAAGATCAGCAGCTCAGCTGATCAATGAACTGACATCTATCAGTCGTTTCATGAGATGAAGTCATCAGCAGACATTTGTTCTGACTGTGTGATGAATGTCAGAACGTCAGGGCTCTGCTTTAGTCACTGCTTGATGATCATTGGCTCATTGTTGAATCCAGGGGCCCAGTCTGACCTCTGACCTTTGCTGCAGGTCTTCTGTGTTATCTCCACTTTCATGTCTGATCTTCTACTTGTAGTCCTGTGTCTACATATACAGTGGCTTTCAAAAGTATTCGGCCCCCTTGAACTTTCCCACATTTTGTCACATTACAGCCACAAACATGAATCAATGTTATTGGACTTCCAGGTGAAAGACCAACACAAAGTGGTGCACACGTGAGAAGTGGAACGAAAATCATACATGATTCCAAACATTTTTTACAAATAAATAACTGCAAAGTGGGGTGTGCGTAATTATTCACCCCCCTGAGTCGATACTTTGTAGAACCAGCTTTTGCTGCAGTTCCAGCTGCCAGTCTTTTAGGGTCTGTCTCTGCCAGCTTTGCACATCTACAGACTGAAATCTTTGCCCATTCTTCTTTGCAAAACAGCTCCAGCTCAGTCAGATTAGATGGACAGCGTTTGTGAACAGCAGAAATTGAAATTGAAATTGCAGTGAAGTCAGCTAGAAACTTACAGTGACGTGGACATCATGCAAAGACTGCCAGACTCTGTAATACTGCAAATGATCAGTGACTCAGGTTAACACTAAACTTTAAACGGCACCTCTGTGTCTCTGTGTGCTGAACATCTAGGATTGAGTCAGGCTGCATCAGCTGAAGCTGTTATTTGTATATATCAGTATTTTTTTATTCAGGTGTGGGGAAAATACGTAAGACTGCAGTGAAGCGATGCACCAGATGAATCCCTGGCCAAAGGTATCGTACTCAAATCAGACTACTGATCCAGCCACATCAGCCTTTTGTGAGGTCTGTTTAAAGTAGACTAAAAGTGAACTGCAGGTTCCTGAGAGGTGGACTGTGAGCACAGAAACACATGTTCATACATACAGCTGCAGCAAACTTACATTAATTTTAAATAGATTTGTTACTCTGATGTTTGTCTCTGTGTTAGTCCTCTGACAGACTGGTGACCTGTCCAGGTGTGCTCTACCTACTACTGGGACAGGTTCCAGCCTCTGTAATAGAAATGTTCTGTTATTCTCATTTAAAGTGTTTAAGTGCTTATGCATATGCTTAGTTGTGACACTGTTACTGTTCAGTGAAAGTTGCTAAAACTAGATGAACTTACTTCAGCAGTTTGAGAAAACAACTCCCTTTACAGGTGCTGATAAGGCCAAGGGCACAAAACAGCACAACCATTGATGCGTTAGGTTTCATAGCGAGACACGTGAAGTGTGGTAGGATCAGTTTGTAACTTCCTCCCTCTTCCTTGGAAGGCGTAAAGGAGGAGGAGCACGACCTCTGTGGCAGCGCTGACATGACTGAACTGTGATGTTTGATGTGTGTTGGCGCAGTAATAAATAGCTTGATCACAGCTCTTTCTGTGTTGCAGACTTTATTTAAAAAATTCCACGACACCCCCCCCCCCCACTGTGAACCTGAATTGAATATTCAGAAGACATTTGTTTAAATAGTTCTACAAATCTGAGCTGTTGGTGTGTCCTTGGATTGTGTGGTAATAATATTAGAGCCTGCAATCTTTCTTACTGGATCTCTACTATGAGTCATGTTACCTGAGATTAGTTCTATGTTTACCTGTCAGCCTGGACGAATGTGCTGTGTGAAGAATGTAAATGACATCAGATCTGAACTGCTTACATCTAAGGAGCCTGTTCATATTTAATTGTAATATGAACCAATGATTTTCTGATTGATTGCTGATATATACAGTGGGGCAAAAAAGTATTTAGTCAGCCACCGATTGTCATCATTTTAGGTGGGGGAACTTGCACAGAGGTCAGTAATTTGCACCAGAGGTACACGTCAACTGTGAGAGACAGAATGTGAAAAAAAAATCCATGAATTCACATGGTAGGATTTGTAAAGAATTTATTGGTAAATCAGGGTGGAAAATAAGTATTTGGTCAATAACAAAAATACAACTCAATACTTTGTAACATAAGCTTTGTTGGCAATAACAGAGGTCAAACGTTTACTATAGGTCTTTACCAGGTTTGCACACACAGTAGCTGGTATTTTGGCCCATTCCTCCATGCAGATCTTCTCGAGAGCAGTGATGTTTTGGGGCTGTCGCCGAGCAACACGGACTTTCAACTCCCACCACAGATTTTCTATGGGGTTGAGGTCTGGAGACTGGCTAGGCCACTCCAGGACTTTCAAATGCTTCTTACGGAGCCACTCCTTTGTTGCCCGGGCGGTGTGTTTTGGATCATTGTCATGTTGGAAGACCCAGCCTCGTTTCATCTTCAAAGTTCTCACTGATGGAAGGAGGTTTTGGCTCAAAATCTCACGATACATGGCCCCATTCATTCTGTCCTTAACACGGATCAGTCGTCCTGTCCCCTTGGCAGAAAAACAGCCCCATTGCATGATGTTTCCACCCCCATGCTTCACAGTAGGTATGGTGTTCTTGGGATGCAACTCAGTATTCTTCGTCCTCCAAACACGACGAGTTGAGTTTATACCAAAAAGTTCTACTTTGGTTTCATCTGACCACATGACATTCTCCCAATCCTCTGCTGTATCATCCATGTGCTCTCTGGCAAACTTCAGACGGGCCTGGACATGCACTGGCTTCAGCAGCGGAACATGTCTGGCACTGCGGGATTTGATTCCCTGCCGTTGTAGTGTGTTACTGATGGTGACCTTTGTTACTTTGGTCCCAGCTCTCTGCAGGTCATTCACCAGGTCCCCCCGTGTGGTTCTGGGATCTTTGCTCACCGTTCTCATGATCATTTTGACCCCACGGGATGAGATCTTGCGTGGAGCCCCAGATCGAGGGAGATTATCAGTGGTCTTGTATGTCTTCCATTTTCTGATGATTGCTCCCACAGTTGATTTCTTCACACCAAGCTGCTTGCCTATTGTAGATTCACTCTTCCCAGTCTGGTGCAGGTCTACAATACTTTTCCTGGTGTCCTTCGAAAGCTCTTTGGTCTTGGCCATGGCGGAGTTTGGAGTCTGACTGTTTGAGGCTGTGGACAGGTGTCTTTTATACAGATGATGAGTTCAAACAGGTGCCATTCATACAGGTAACGAGTGGGGGACAGAAAAGCGTCTTACAGAAGATGTTACAGGTCTGTGAGAGCCAGAGATTTTCCATGTTTGAGGTGACCAAATACTTATTTTCCACCCTGATTTACGGATAAATTCTTTACAAATCCTACCATGTGAATTCATGGATTTTTTTTTCACATTCTGTCTCTCACAGTTGAAGTGTACCTCTGGTGCAAATTACTGACCTCTGTCATCATTTTAAGTGGGGGAACTTGCACAATCGGTGGCTGACTAAATACTTTTTTGCCCCACTGTGTATGTATATATATATATATATATATATATATATTATTATTATTTTTTTTTTTTTTTTTTTTACATACATAGTTTTTTGTTGCCTTATGGTTCCAAGCGCTGTCACCAATCTTTGCATTTTGTTATTATCTCATGACACTTGTTTAATCAGCTACCATCTCTCCTGTGGACTTTTTAATGTCTACAGTCTCAGACCAACACAGCCCTGCCCTTCCCATATTAGATTCTTGATGAATGTGTGTTGTTGTTATTCAGCCTGGTTCAATGTGCCCCTTTTTAACTTTGAGCACCCGCCCCTTTAAACCTCTCTGCACAGCCCTGCACTGAACTCACTATCTTCTCCCTCTAACAGCCTCCACATGTTCTCACTGTAATTTCCCCTCATGAATGAATTTATGCTGCACTAATGTGAATGTTTGCAGGGAAATCAAACGCATTTCACACGCAGTACTCGAGCTGACTTACCTTTGTTTGAATGACGACTTGTACGCGCTGACTCCACAGATAAGGTACGAAAATATATCAGGCTACGTCTTCAGGGTTTCTACTCCACGGCCGTATTTCATACGGGTCCACATTTCCACTGCACGCTATTTTCTGCAAGTACCGCCGCTTCGCCTCTGGACGCAATCGGTCTCTATACAGTCCGTTCTCTTTTGAGCTGCTTTTAAGCATCTTGTAATCGTCGTTCCAACACAGTGTGTTTGTTTTGATTCGTAGACCTCGAAAATGGTGCCGCGCTCCCACAATGCATTGCGGCGTGACGTCAACTCCAAAGCCCTATAGAACATGTTCTTTTTCATTGTCAAAATTATCAGGAATAAAGAAGAAAACTGATTCAAAACCTGTGGAACCTGCCAAAAAACAAGTTTTACTGCAAAGGATTTCTAGATGTGAAGGTTTTGTGGCTTTTTTCAGTTTCTAAAACAAACTCATTTGTACAGAAGGATATGAGGATGTATATGTCCGGTGGTGGGTTTTTTTCTTCTTGATTTAATGTATTCATTTATCTCTTCACTTAATCTTTCTTTATGTTTTTTTTTTTTTGATTTGGCATGAGCGATTTCCGGTCCTCACTCCAAGCCAGTTGGTGGCGGTAATGCACCACATGTTCTATCACAGCTGCGTCCGAGAGGACAGGAAACGTCTGTATGCGTCTGCAAACCAGGTAACTACACTCAGCTGAGCCTCTCTGCTAGTCGTTATTAGTTGGAGGGTTTTGCGTCACTTTCTCTCGGCTTGATAAAGGGCTGTATAGAAATCTCTGGTACGTAACACGTAACGTCATTTTTAGGGAGCGTCGCAGAGAAGTGAGGCTGTTTCTTTGTTTTTGTCGAGTTTTGATTGAAGACATGTTTCCAGTCCGTTTTTTACTCGTTTGTTTTTTCATTAATAACTTTACATTATCACAGAGAACAAGAAGGCGCTTTGTTTGTCACATTCACCTTATGTCTGTGAAGGTTCTCAGTCATCCAGGTCATCGTAGTCAAAGGAGCTTGCAAAGAAAAGCGTCTGGACTTCTTTAAGTTACTTGAAGACGTTTCACCTCTCATCCGAGAAGCTTCTTCAGTTCTAAGGTCAAATGGTGGAGAGTCCCAGATATAAACCTAGTGGGAGTGACCCCCCACAGAGGGACAAAAGGACCCCCTGATGATCCTCTAATCACCTGAGCCAAGGTGTGAAACTGGGTGTGGGTCCCAATCAGCCAGTTTCGGGTGAGTTCATTGTGAAACCTGGCCCCACCTTATCATGCGAATTCCTGAGGTCAGATGGCCCAGGATGTGAGTGGGCGTTAAGGCGTCTGGGAAGGGATCTCAAAACTGGATTATAGATGGCAGAGAGTTGGTGTCGTAAACCCCGCCTCTGTTCAAAGATGGTCGCTCACAGTGGACATAGATGCTTCTTTCACTCCTCTTTCAAACCATCTGTCCTCTCTGTCCAAAATGTGAACATTAGCATCCTCGAAAGAGTGTCCTTTATCCTTAAGATGCAGATGGACTGCTGAGTCTTGTCCTGTGGAGGTGGCTCTTCTGTGTTGTGCCATGCGCTTGTGAAGTGGCAGCCACAGTGATAAATGGCTGAGATGGCTGCAGCTGTACGTGTGAGGTACCTACATGTTTCAAGATGAATTTGCAGAGATGTCATGTTTGGTGCTTACAGACATCACACTGCATTTTGTGATTTCGTAGCTATTGTTGTGATATTTCGGAGCTTCCCATGATCACCGTGACAGTCATTCATTTTAACATAACCTTTCTATTCCTTTCAGGGATCCTCATTTTTTTGGTACGGAAGATCAGCAGCTGTGTCGACAGGCAACAGGTAACGGCATGCTTTTCTGTTAGTACTGTAGACCTTGGTCTGGTGCTCTTTTTTAGTTTAACACAGTATTTTCATTTGCCGAAGTGTAAAAAGCTTGTTCCAGGAGAAACAAACTTTAGTGAGTTCTGCAAAATGATTCCCACCATTGCACACTCTGTCAGCCTCCAGTGTGCCCTTTTTTTGTCCTTTAACTGAAGAAAGTCGGTAGTCAGAACATATGAGATAAGTGAGATCCTCATTTTGCCTGCTTATTTCAAGATACAACATTTTCACAAACTGCTGTAGGATAACCTTGCTATTTGTCTTTTCCAACACTTCTACATTCATCCATATTTCCTTGTCTGCTTCTTTCCAGGTGAAAAGTACCTGAAATGGGTGAAAGATTTTGTTTCCAAAAACAAAAGCATGTGCGTTCACCTGAAGAAGCCAAGTGGTGCTGACCTGTGGATAGAAGAGCTTGAGAACACCAAATACAACGGGGATGATGATGAAGTTAACGCCTGGGGAAAATTCTACCTTCCCGAGATTGTAAAAATGCAGGTTATTGGTGTGGTAAAGGGCACCTCATGTCCATGTGACGAGCTTGTGCTGATGACGCGTGAGGACAAAAAGCTGTACGGCTATGACTGAGAGGAGCTGCATCTGGTGGCTTCCAGTTTCCTGGAACTATGTGACAAAACGATAGAGTATCCAGCATCCAAGCGCTACTACAATGGAGAGGCCTTCAAAGATATGGTGAGAAGTTAGACTGCTAAGAATAAGACTGGGGATGCCTAGTGTTAGAGATCAATCACCTGAGCTTTTCTTTGTATTGTTGTGTGTTCTGTTTAGACTGAGGAGGACTGGAAAAAAGTTAAGATGAGTGATGTGGGGAGGAAACTGCAGGAAGAACATAAAAAGCTGGTAAATGAAACCCAGTCAGCGGTCGTAAGCCTAATATCATAGGTGGGTATTGGAGCTGAGTATCATCACTGATTTCTAGAACCTGTTCAATTCCAATTCACAAGGTCCCAATTAGATTCCATTTAATTCTTACTCAGAGAGTCAGAAACATTATAATTCTGATCATTTATCAGTACTGACACTTGTGAAACTTCATCAGAGGTGTGAGCATCACAGCAGATGCTTTTGTGTCAAAGTAACTGAGGATAAAACACAAAACCATGAAGCAGATTTTCCTGGCCTAGCTTTTTACAGTAGATAACCTTAAAAATATTATTCTGCAGTAGAACAAAAGCAGACGAGAACCACGACTCAACAAATGTACATTGGCTGATGCTGCTGAAGTGATTCAGAGGTTTTAATAAGAGGTTTTAATAGAGACACAGCAGAGCATTTTGCAGTTTCACTTAATTTGAAAAAAATAAATAAAATTTGGTATTGAACAGCAGAAATGAGGCTGTCTTGTCGGAAGTCATTAAAAAAAAATGGCTGTAAACAACGGTAGACTGCTTCATAACAAGCAAGCGAATAATGCCAAAAACAGAGATTTGAGATGGGAAACGGTGTTCTTAAAGTACACTGAGAGAGGCAGAGAGCTGTGCTGTGTTGTTTTTCTGTGTGTGTTTTAATGGTGGTGGAAGCAAACCAGCAAAAGTAAGAGGGAATTCATGACAATGTTTATGTCAAGCGAAATGTGTCTTCTTTTGCTGCTGGTTTGGTTAGAGAGAGACAAAACGTGCAGCTTCAGGATCTGAGCAGCTTTCAGCACCAACGGCATCACAGCTCAGACTTGGATTCAGGATTAAGCCCTTTATGTTTGACTGTAGTGATTGTAGCTCTGTCCTTGTTATTAATCGCTTTAGTCAAACACAGCTATTGTTTGCTGGGATGTGTATATACTTGACAGTTTGTATCTCAGAGTTATCAAAGACACTGTGGATAATCATCAAGAGATTGTTGTCCTCTTAATAATGACCTATTTGATTGTTTGTTTTTTCTTCTTCTTACAGATTCTGGTATTTGGCCAAAAGAGAGCTTCACAATTCTTGGCTTCACCTGTGGTAGAAAAATGACTGAAGTTATGCAACACTCTCTAAAATTAAAGCTATGCAACACTTTAACATGAATGGCGAAGGAGTGCATCTCTTTCACTGTCTCTTCCTGTCCTCTTCTCAGTCTTTGTTGTGGCACCTCTGCTATGTGTTATAGAAAGCACTTGGAATCATGTTCAATACAAAAACACCAAACTCGTGGGATTGCCCTAGCAAGCAGTTGGTAAAAACTAATTAAAACTGATATATATCAGCTTCACTTTCTAGCTGCAAAAGCACGTTTCTGCAAAAGCATGCAGTTTCCTGTCAGCACTTTTTGGCACAGAGTGTACTCAGAGTTAGGCCTTTCTTATATAAAGCAATATAATCAGCATATAAACATTTAAGATGATAAATTTAAAGCTCAACAGTAACTGCTATAAATATTATAACTACACATGTAGTGCTTTTGCTTAAGTAAATTATAGTTGGGATCATAATAAGAAAACATGTTTTTATTTTCTGTGTACCCTGGGTACAGACCAGTATAAATATGGGATTCTTCCCAATAAATGCTGTCTGATAATGCTTCATATTGCATTAAACACTAGATATGTAAGCAAACAAACAAAAACCCATAGAAGCCAGTTTTAATTATTAAATGTGACAATTACATGGAGATGGAAAGTAAACATGCTTATACACGTCTCTGTGATTACAGAAAATCCACACAGATGCTGTCAGAGCAGAGAATCTTTGATTTATCAGAATGATGAATGCAAATGATTTCATGAAATCTCACTCTTGTTCTGGGTTGTAAAATTCACCTGTCCAGTTAAACCGAATCCTTTGCAACACAGTTCTAAGAACCCTACCAACCTCATCCTCAGCTCTCTGCCTGTTATCCTTTTCAGCTGAGTATTCATCCACATGTGTTTCAACTTCTCTCTCATTTTCAAGCAAATTGCTCAGGCTCTCAGCTTCAGCACAGTTACCATATGGCCACTCTCTGAGGTCTTCTGTGTTCAAGCCAAACAAATTCTTACATGATCTGCAAGGCTTCATTCTGGCACCATCACGGAGACAAAAAGCCTCACACCTGATATTTCCAGGTACTTCAATTGTTCCATCAAAGTAATCTTTCTGGACTGTGTTTGGATAATAGGTCATCACCGCACCAGATACATATTTATGCCATTTGCTAAGACAGGAGGCAGCAATCATAATTTTCCCAGCGTTAGGACCTTTGGTGGACATGGAGACTCCGCAGTACCTTTCTGATTTGTTGGTTTGGGATTTTTGAGAAATGCAGATGGTGGACGAGACGAAAGCTGTTTTTTTATTATTCTCTTCTAAGTCCAAGTCTGTGAGGAGATCTTGCAGACTCTGCTTTATTTGCTCTTCATTCTCTGAGTTATTTTGCAGGACGATCTGAAAACAGTTACAGATCTGGTCAAAGTGTTGCACCTGATTATATAGTTGTTTTTCATAGAAAGTTGATCAACATGTTTGTTTCGCTGCTTGACTTATTTAACTATGCAGGACCATTGGATGCTTTTGATTTAGACATTTTAAGATAGGGGGTGAAACATGTCACAAAAATCTATTTAATTTTAAATCAATAAGCAAAAATCCATCTTTGTTCTCACTAATTTATAATTAAATTTGCTAATTGACCTTTTTTTTTCTATTTTGCTATGCCGGGCTGTCAAAACACGCTGAATTTAGAGTCTTTGAGCTGACTTAACAGATCCAGCAGCTACACAGTGACAGCATCATATACGCCTTGAAGACTGTAAGCATCTCCAATAATGAGTCTGTTAGACATTATTTAGAACTAACAAATTCTGAAGCAAGTCTCCAGCTCTCCTGCAGTCTCTGTGTTTGGTGGAGAAGTATAGCTAGAAGCATATGTTGAAGTATAAGGTACAGTATGGATTTTCTTTGGATTTCTCAGTAAAAAAGCACTTTGCATTATACTTTCCTAAAAACTGGAAGTTTGTCAGATTGACTGAAAATGTGAGAAGAGTTATCTTACCATGTCGAGCACACAGGAGAAGGGACTTCGCCTGGGAAGCTGAGTCGAATACAACTTTAAAGGCCTGGGATATCTTCTCATTAAAGAACCCAAAACAAAAGGATTAGGGAAGATTTCTTCTGGAGAAAAGGGGATGTTGTTGATTTTGCCCAGAAACGACATGCTGTGAAGGATCTGTTGAGTGAAAACATATTTGCTTATTGTTAGTAGTGATAAACAGGACTGTCTTAAAAGTGTCAAAGGTAACACACCTCATCCACCAAGTGTTGACTTCCCGGAGTCATGTAAGAGCCCCGAACCATCCTCTTGGTAATCTTGTAGGCATTAGTTTTCAACCTCCTTTGAGAAATTGTTGTCTTCTAAAATGATAATGATCGAGCAGTTAGGGATTTAAAAACACAGGAGATCTGATAACTTTGGCTACAGCAGAGTCTGCAGACATACCTATTTTGCTCTTGGTCGGCCTATTTTAAACATGAGAGAAAACATAGTTAGTGAAATGTTGATAACATACAATGACTATCATTGGTGGCTGAAAAGATGCCAGGTAACAAGTGAAAAGCTGCTACTTACCATCGCCACAGTCTAAGAATGAAACAGGAAACACTGAGCGAGTTGCCTCCATCTTAAAGCTGTTGATCATGTGATTTAAAGGAAAGCCACACCCAGCTCTTTCCTGGAATTTTACTCGACTGTAGAAAACTGCTCCATTTGCCCCGCCCACCCATGATCTTTAATATCTACCAAAAACAACCTTTTGGTTGTCAGTAACCAGTCGATCGTTTTCGCGATTAAAAACTGACTTTGTGCGGCGGCGTTCCCACCGCGAGCAGAACTCCGGCTCAAAAACGCTGTTTTTGAACACTTTTATTTACTTAAGCACTTTTATGGGCTTACTTTGAAACAAAGTGCGATTGAATGATTATTGTTATGTGTTGCCTTGAATTCGGCTATGCTGTCTGTTAGACAGCTGTTTTCCTTTATTGTTGTTTTTGTATTGTTTGTAGCGAACGCTACTGGAATGTATAGATTAAGCTACGTAGCCAAGATAATTAATAATTTAACTGTTGTACATTGGTTGATGATGATTTGCATTGTTACATAGGCTTGCAGAAAAATATATTTGTTTACCGGTAAACTGAATCGAACTTGATGTGCTAATGGACGTTTTTCTGACCTACAGGTCAGGTTTTGTTCCCTCCCTTTGAATTAATCTTCTTCATATTGAAGTGGCGAGCCGGTAGGACCATTCTTTGTTTCCCCTCTTTCCCCCACTTAGCCGTCTTTGGATTACGGACATATTTCCCCATTTGTATGAAGCTGGACTCTAAGGAGGAATACCTTAAAAGTGAACTTTAAAAAGAAGAGGACCAAAAAGGACTTTTGCACAGAAAGATCACAGCATTGATTTATTATTTAATTGTGGGCATTTATGTTGTGTGTTGTGTTAATTATTTTGTTCCATTTCCCCTTTCCTCCATTTATTCAATATATTTTTGGTACAAGATATTGCAGTCTTTGGTCTCATCATTCACACCATCTAGGCTCCATAAAGAACTATTTCTTCTGCGCGTCAGTCAGTAAACTCATCCATTGAAATAAACTAGTCCTTAAATAACTTTGAGTTACACAGTGGCAAATGTAATAGAGAAAGACACAGGGCCACCTGAAATCTGTCGTCCTATCTGATTCAAAACCAACATGTAGGAGAATCTGGAATCTTTGATTTTGAGTTAAAAATAAAATATGGGTAAAATGCAGAAATGTTTTTACTAACATGTACTAACAGAGACTTGGAGGAGAGAGACCTAATGTTTAATAATCCACATTTCACTGTTTTACTCTTTGGTTCAGATGTGGATACTGTATTGTTCTTTCTTTGTGATTTTTTATGTTTAAGTTGTTTGTTGCTGGTTTTTAGTTTGTTTTTTGTCTGTTTGGAAGCTGACACAGTCTCTATGGAGATGGGTTTTTGGGGGGTAGCAGGAGGAGAGAAGCTGCAGAGAGGCGTGTAAGACTGCAACTCTGCTTCCTGGTCCCAACTCTGGATAGTCATATTTTGGGGGGTTTAATAAACTACTACTGCATGATGTAAAGCTGAAGTATTACACAGCTTTATGAACCTCCTGTTATCCTGGTAGACGAGTACAGCAACAAATCTTTTACTTGAACATCTTCTGGCTCCAATAAGCTTTGAAATGTGACCATGAAGTTAGAGACACACTGACTGAAACCCACAGCTGTGACTGTGGATCACATCCACACACAGTGTAGCTGCTGTCTCTGTGTGAGGTCTGTGTATATATGTACATATTTATGCTTATATTCATGTTCTCTTATTCCCCTTTATTTGATATCCTAATTCTGTGCTGTGTAAAAGTTTGTCGGTGTTCTGCTGCTACAAACTGGATTTCCTGGAGGATAAACATGAGGGATTCATAAAGTTCTATCTCTCTGTTAAAATCCCCCAAAATAAATGAAATGTGAATTTCAGGCAGACGTGTTTTTAAAAGAGTCTCTTTAATGGAAAAATGTGTTTTTAAAACCAGCCAATAGGAGCGTCTGTGGATATCAGCTGAGGCTGAACGCAGGAACACCATCACATATAAATACACAGAATTAAATCACTAGATAAAAGACGTCATTAAATAAGGATCGAATCAACATGTCAGAGGTCAAAGGTCAGTCAGAAGAGGTGTGGTTAAACACTGGCAGTGCAGTGACCTAATGCAGTTTGGTTACCGCCACGGGAAAAGCCCCGCCCCCTCTGAGCCTCCGCTGTGTCCTCAGCACATCCAGGAGCAGCAGGTCAGAGGGGGCGGGGCCATGTCAGGACTTATTTTAAGTAAAATTTAAAGTGGAGCGACGGCAGGAGTCACACAGCAGTAACCAGCTCTGTCTGCCAGGGTCAAAGGTCAAACAAGTCCTGCAGCTGACCCACACACAGACTTACACTGATCCACAGAGAGTGATGAATCCACACATCACTCGGCTGGAGGAAGCTGGGTTTTGTTAGATTATAATATTATTTTATGCCATGTTATACCCCTAATTAAAGATTGTGAATTATTATGTAGTTTTAGTTTGCATTATTCTCCTGAATTAGAAGAAGCTGATAACTATTGCATTAGTTAAACTGATGTGCATTATATTAAACTGCTGATTTATTGTGAATGAATGATATTGTTTTATGATGCATTATACTGCTGAGTTATAAGAAATACTGTTTGCAGAAAGTCATCGCCTTATTTGTCTGATTAGAAGAGAACATGCTGGAGTTTTCTGCCCCATCTCAGCAGGAGCAGATAAACAGGGAGCCAAGGTCGTAGCTTAGGCGCTGTGTGAGAGAAAGCATGTGAATGTTTAGGCTTTTATGATAAGGTGGAGGCACCAGAGGCTATAAGAGTTTGAGCAATGCTCCACCATTTTGAGATCAGAGGCTGTCTGCATCAGTGTCCATCTCCCACGCGTGTGATCATTAAAATCATCGTTTGACTCAACCCGACCGGACCAGTGTTGTTATTGTGGTTTTTCTCTTGTCTCCATCCCCAATATTTTGAACTCGTAACATTTTCCACACCGTCCAATCAGAAACTAGTGTTGACGCTGAGACCCGTCTCTGTAACAGGAAGTCCATGAACAGGCAGACCCTCTGCAGCAGGCTGACCTGTGACCTCTGAGACAGAGGGAGGAGTTTGTGTCAGCAGGGGGCGCTGCAGCATCGTCTGAGAGCTTTAAGAACAACAGCAATAAACAGGAAGTGAAAGTCACACTTCTGTTGGTGTGCGTTATCAGCAGACCCCACCCTCTGCAGGAAGCTGAGATAAGAAGCAGCCAATCACAGAGCAGAGAGCATGTGACTTCCTGTTCCTGCTGTTACTGTGACAACAGCTCCTGGGACAGAGAGCAGCTTTCTAAAGAGGAAAGATGCTGCTGTCACCCCCGGGTGTCATGTGACCCGCCTGATGTACCGATTTAAGACTGTAAGAACAATAATAACAACATGTTTTAGTCAGGTGATCCATGCAGAGCAGATCCATGTGACCAAACACAGCTGGATCACATGTTTCCTCTCCTGGAAACAGAAAGCCTTCATGTATAAAGGCTCATGTACCCACTGAGCCCTGCTCTCAGATCTGTGAGGCTTTAACAAACAACAGTTTAAAGTCATGTTTAGCATCTTCTGTCAGTGTGGAAGGTCACACACTTTCCTGAGTGTTGAACCCTGAACTACTAGCTGTTCATGTTAGCCTGGACATAAATACAGACCTGCCTGCTGTCATAGACCCCAGCACTCACATGTTACTTATAAGTGACTCATATGTATGCATGTATATATTGTGTATATTGTGCTATTTCTTACTTAGTGTGTTGTGTCTTTGTTCCTGTTTGTGCTGCAGCACTGTAACCTAAATAATTTCCCCTGGGGATCAAAAAAGTATTCTGATTGTGATTAAATGAAAGCAGTCAGAGCAGAGGACGGTGATGTAAGGAATGGGATTTTAATCAGCCAGTCTCCTTTAACTCTCAGCATCACAAAGTAATGTGGTAACATCTGGACTGATGTGTTTACTGTCAGCTAGTTTAAATGCTGTAGGCTGCAGCCGCTGCTCTAACACTATAACTGTAACAGGGCTCAGTGCTGCTTCTAACAGTCTGAGCTGCTTCAGGCTTTATTTGTGAGGAGCACAGCAGCTTACAAACACGTGGCTGGGCCTGGACCCAAAGGAGTGTTTGTTAAAGCCTGCAGTGAATCCAGCAGCAGAATGATGGAAATGCAACACAGCAATGATGAAGAGGAGCAGCATTAAAGCCAAAGTCCAGTTCATACAGTTAGGTCCATAAATCAAATAAGGGAAAATAAAATGTTGTTGGATGCACCTGTCTGCAGCCTTAATGCTCTCTGGTCGCTATGGTAACGCGTAAACATTTCTTTCAAAATAAGACACACGACTACAACACGGGAAAAGACCCAGGGAAACGAAGTTAACGATAAAAACCCTGAAAACCATTGTTGGATTTATATTTTATCATTGTCATTGTTATTGGGGAATATCTAACCATATATGCTTAGAGGTGTAGAACCAATTGTGTAATGATAGTAGTCGTTAAAGACTTTGTGTGACTCCAGAGTGCTCTGGCATTCACACCCACGTCCTGGGATCATGGGAGAGGTGCTACCTTCTTATTGTTCTGTGGTAGGATGTCTGTTTTAGTCTAAGTGCCTTTTGTTTAGATGAACTGCTGGACTTCCAGACCAGCAGGTTTAGGGAAGTCGTTTATGGGTCACACTCTGACTCCACACACACACACACACACAGACACACACAGACACAGACACACACACACACACACACACACACACACACACACACACACACACACACACACACACACACACACACCTACATAACATACAGACTGGTACCTTTGTTCACGTGTATGTTAATGAACCTATGTATATTCATGTAACCTCAATAAAAGAACAGTGTTACGAGGGAACGGACGAGAGCGACTGTGGTCAAGCGAAGGAACGGCATTGGTCCAGGTCTCTCCCGTGCACGAGAAACATAAAGAACTACTCGTGTCTTGCTTTGCTGTGTAGCTGGATTGAACGATCCAGCGAACAGGTTTATGCTACAAACCTATCAACCATCAATTTCACACCGAGCCTCGACTCTCACGGCCCGGTACCAAACGACTCACGGACCGGTCCGTGACCCGGGGGTTGGGAACCGCTGAGTTAACGCATGAGTAGTTCAGGGCTGCACGTCATTTTCATTGTTAATATCTTTGTGAAAAGCACATTGATGTGAAAATCTTCATGAGAGTCAGAGGCCCTACAACACGATTAAAGATTCATTCAAAAGAAAATCACAAGTTATTATCATCTTCAGAACATTTCATTAAACATTAGAGACAGACTGCTGAGTACATCTCATCTCTATCCAAACAACCTACAGTCCACAAACACATCATGAACCAGTGCTCTGGGCTGTGGTCTGTCCCCAGTTACATGGATCAGCTGGTTCCCTGGAGGTGACTGCTGCTGTGGTTTGGAGCGGATGAATAAACCTGAACTGAATCAGGTGTCCAGTTACTTTTGGTCCCTTTAAACCAGGCTGTCACATGTTCAGGATGTGAAACTCCTCCTCCGTGAAAATGGGTGTGGGTCACAATCAGCCAAGGTTTTGGGTGAACCCATTGTGAGATCTAGCCCCACGCTATCATGTGATTTCCTGTGATCAAATGTCCCAGGATGTGAGTGGGCGTTAAGACGTCCATGTCCCTCTTCAAGCAACTTAAAGAAGTCCAGACGCTTTTCTTTCCAAGCTCCTTCAACAACATCATTCATAGAACAGCTTCCAGCTTCTTTTGCTCGGCTACAGTTTGGATGGATTTGCATTTAAAGATGCAACAAGACTAAAATGGTTAGGGTCAGGAGGTCAAAGGTCAGAGCTCCTGTGGGTCTGAGGGCGGCCTCACGCTGGAGAAGGATGAAGGAGTCTGACCTGAGCCAGTGTTTGACATGAACACATCAGCACTGCTGTCAGTGAGCCTAACGACAGCCGTTAGCATCATTTCAGTGTTTCAGTCATAAAAACACTTCCTGTCTCTGTGGTGGTTACAGTGACATCATGCAGTTTGTGCTTTGACCTCCAGAGGGCGACAAATCAGCACAGACAGAGAGCTCCATTCAAACTTTGCTGCCATCAGGAATAATTCTTCAAATATAATCATCAGTGTTTGAGCAGTTATGATATCAGGGACAATCTAGACATGTGTGACAATACTGAACATGTCACATGACACACCTCAAACATCATGTGATCCACTCTCAGTCTGCACTTTCATTCATGACTTCAACAGGTTGAAATGAGCTTTGAAGAAACATTCAGTGAAATAAATCTTTCATGGATTCATGTGAGCAGCAGATGAACTTTGTACCAACAACATCTTCAATAACAGAGTCTGAATGAAGCTCAGGTGTTGATGCTGCTCACTGATTGGACGCTTGCTTTCAGCTCTGCTCTCAGTCTTTACTGCACAGGTGAAGGTAGAAAGTGTGACTGGATCTATAGACTGGAAACAGAGAAACATGCTGAACATTTGAAGCTTTGCAGCAGAAATGTTCATGTTACAAATACAGCAGAGCTGATCTGGGATCAGTGTGTTCACACCTGCAGCTACAACAAGGTTTCATGTCTCCACACGTCAGCATGTGAACTTTACTCTGACTCAGTCTGAGCAGTCAGACGGCATATTTTTAAAGTTAACACATCAGCACACACAGAGCTGAGCCCCTCCCACCTGTGCTGAGTTTCAGGTGGAGCCCCGCCTCCTTCCAGGAAGCAGCTCACCTGTGTGTCCGTGTTTAGTGTCCAGGTGTGGAGTGGAGCTTGTTGTTGGTGTGTGAAGAAACTGTAAGTTTGCTTTGTTTCCTCCTTTAACAGTTTGTCTTTAGGAACTTTACTGTTTGTTCAGCTCGTGTTTGATTTCTTCACACAACAAACTGTGTGTGTTTGTATTTCCGGTCTCTCCATTAAAGTCAGTGTGTAATGTTTCCTGGCTAACATCAGCTGTGTGCAGCTTAGTTCAGCACAAATCTGCCGCTCCATAGTTCACGGTAACGGACTCACAGCTGGACCAACGAGGCCGAGTGTGTCCGCCACTCTGAGCTACGTTCGTGTTTGTGTACTTGTAGTTTGTACTTTGAGTTCACTCAGAGCCCACAGAGGACGCAGCGTACGTGATGACGTCACAGCCCTTTACCTCCTTTACTGTCACTGTGATTAATATTTACACACGAGACACCTGCAGAGCTCTGACGCTAAGCTAGCACACAGCATGCTAACACTAAGCTAAAGCTAGGCTAGCCAAGAACCCAGAGTGAGGTTAAAGCTGAGTAAACACTGACCCCAGACCAGCACCGTGATAAAGTGAGCTGCTGCTGCTGAACTTGAACAGGTAACAAAGTGATGAGCAGTCAGGCTGCAGGTTTCTACCTGTTCATGTTTCTACAGTAGAATCACTTTGAAGTGTCTTTGTGCTGTTTCATCTTTGATTTGTGTTCATAAACACTCAGAGAAACATCACGTGACCTCATCAGGATCTGTGTTGGTGTGTGGGGCTGTACCTCAGCTTTATGTTGTTACATGCTCATTTGTTCATTTTACACAGTAACATCAAAGTAATGTTATGAGGAGTAATGAAGTAACGTACTCCATTACTTTTAATCAAAGTGTTCTGTGTAATATGTGTAATAATGACTGTTTTGAGTAATGACCAACACTGATCACAACAAAGAGGAAATGCCTCCAACATGCACAAACATTTGAGCCACAACATGCAGTTAATGTGCACAAATGTCTTTGATATGCTGCTCAGTGATGGTGGTGACTGTCAGAGCAGAGCTACTGAGAATCAATAAGTAATATCAATGATGGGATCAGAATCACTAAATTCTTCTCATCCCTGTCAGTATCATACATGTGCTGTATAATGTGATAAATGTAGAGGTGCTGGCTGTTCTCTCACTCTGCTGTTTAGCTGTAAAGGACGCCTCCCTGCCTTTGTCTCATTCATGACCTTTAATAGTCTCTTCTAACATGCAGAGATCTGTATGATCTGTTTCATAGAGTCTAACCAGCCTGTACAGGTAACAACAACAGTCACTGCATCACTGACACACAAACGTCATCTCTGTCAATAACAACATTCATACATGGAATAAAAACACATCAGTGGATCATTGCTGGAGCTGATGTTTGTGCTCCTGGTGCAAAGGCTCTCAGTTTCCTCCTTGAAATAACATCAGTGGTGGGTCAGCGACATGCTTTCTTTCCCTCTCAGGTTTAAATATCTGGGACTCTCCACCGTTTGGTTTTAGAGCTGAAGAAGCTTCTCAGATGAAACGTCTTCCAGAAACTTAAAGACGTCTCTTTTCTCTCCAAGCTCCTTAGATCACATGACCTGGATGACTGAACCTACAGACATATTGACCTGGTTTCATGGTCACATGACAGGTCAGAGGTCAGCGACTGTAACTCAGTTCCTCCTGTTAATGTGAACTCACTGAGTGTTTGTGGTTTACCTCTCAGACTGACTGAAGATGATGATGGAGGAAGAGGAGGACAGAGCAGAGTCTGCAGGGTCCAGCTGTCCGTCTGTGAGGAGTGACCGGTCCAAAGGTCGAAATCCAGCCTTCAGTGGTGAACCTGGAGCAACGAGGTCAGAGAGCTGAACTCACTGAGTAACAGAAATAATTCTGCACTGACATTATAATCAGTGTTGACTCTGGTTGATTGTCTGACTGTGTTTGTGAGCTGAGAGGAAATGAAAATGAGTTTGTAACAAAAATCAGTTTTGTCCAGTTTTCCTGTAAAAAGCTGAACTCTAATCTAAGAGGATGTTACTGACAGGAAACAGCTGCATTATCTGCAGTCTGTGTGATCACAGCTGCTTCAATCATGTTTGTGTCTGCAGAGGTCAGAGGTCACAGTCTGCAGGGTCCAGCTGTCCGTCTGTGAGGAGTGACCGGTCCAAAGGAAACCCTCCAGTCTTCAGTGGTGAACCTGGAGCAACGAGGTCAGAGAGCTGTGATGACTCCTTTACATGTTTGTGTTTCCTGGATAAATATGACCTGAAACATCCTCAGATTGTTACAAAGATTCATTAAAAAGAAAACAATGAAAGAGAAAAGATCCAAATGTTCGACTTGGTCATTTGCTGTTTGAGGACAGTGATGCTCATATCTGTGGGGAAAGTGTGACCTGAGTGGGTTCATGTTTGTCTTTAAAGAACAGAGCTGCTCTGATTCTCTTTGTGTCTGATCTGTTAAACAGTCTGAGAGGTCACACAGAGACCCAGCAGCTAAAGCCTGGATCATACTGGCTGCTGTTACTCCATCAGGACAACACTGAACCACAGTGGTGTGGATGTAGTGGATAAATCCCACCATACTGATGCTCAGAGTTAACCACAGGGAACAAAACCAGATGTTACCTTCAGATTGTGACCTTTGGAGTGGACGATGCAGATTTCAATAGAGAATAAATGTTGTTGTTTTTCAGCTGTGAAGAAAGAATCTAATTTTCTGAACTTAAGAATTTATGATGCTGGAAACAACATGGAGACTATAACACAACATTTCCACTGTGTTCATAGAATGAATGTAAAACTGTCAGACATTCATTAAATATGCAAAATGTCTACAGAAGCATCAGAGGGTCAGACGTGAAGCACTCAGTGATTTTGATCAAATGACTCATCAGTTATTGATCTGTACTACACTGATCTACCACGTTAGTAAAGCTGGTGTTCTGGTGGTGGAGGGAGACTCGGATCATGTTCTGGTTTTGGAGCAGTGATCTGCTGATGGTTCAGTTTGATGAGCTTCTTCAAAATCATCCCTGACATCACCACTGAAAGGACGTCCATGAAAACAGACTGAAAATTACTGATATGTTCACAATCTGAGAGTTTAAAACTTGACAGACTTGATTCAGATGAAGTTATTTGAGCAGAAACTCCTGGATCTTTATCCTGTGTTGATCTAATCCTTCATGGTTCCTCCACAGAGTGGACCAGCAGAGCTCAGAGGTTCCCAGTGGTCAGTCTGCCCAGCAGCATCAAACACAGCTGGACTCCATATTTATGGTCTGTACATGTACAACAACTACTTTAATATTAATAATAATGCATTTATTTATAGGTCCCTTTCAGAACACCAAGGACTCTGTGGACTAAATGACCAAAAGAAACAAACTTTGAAATCAGACGGTGCAAATGTGATCACAGGGAAACGTTTTAAACATCGAGGCTTTAAACAGAAACCAAAGTGAAACAGTTTGTAGTCGAGATCAGTGGGAATGAAGCTGAATAACTGTTTCTTCAATAACTTTGAGCAATAAATGACAAATATGATGGAAATTAGCAGCATTAGCACTTACTAATGATGTGAGCTGACACTCGGCTGTATTGAGACGACCACATTAGGTGGTCCTCAACTGTAATGGAAACCAGTGGATCCAGTCCAGTCGTGGCGACCTGTGGCGAGTCGATCTGAGCAGCTACTAATGGAAACAGGGCCATAGATGTGTTTGTGCTTAATAACAGTGAATCACATGAGTTTTACATTACAGTTAAAATCTCATGTTGTTTGTTAAAGTGTGCAGTTCAGGGTGTGTTACTAAAACACTTTCCAAAGACCCAGCCCCCATAAAAAGCAGCCAATCAGCTTCTAAGAGTTACACACCCACACATATCTATCAGGTTAACTCTGGTCTAACACACTTGGATTTAGCTTGAAGAATGTTCCTGTATGAGGACTGAAAATGATTTAAAAAGCAGCTAATGTCCAAAGAACAACTTTGACACACCTTCATAAAACCTGTAGAGCAAAGAAAAACTAGCTGAAAGTCTGGCTGCTCTTATGAAAAGTACAGAGAAATTATGGGTCGCTCAACGCTTGTGCACAATATAAGAGTTTAAATAAATCTGAAGAATAACTCAAAGTCCTACAATCATACTGATAAAGTCATCTACAGCTAACTATCCAAGTGGATTTGTTTAAGACAGCTCCATCTGCTGGTGGCCCTCTGCAGGTGCATGAAAGGGGCATGTTTATAGTGAAAGTAGTAGAGAAAGTAAACCCCACGGGAAGGAGGAGGACTCTCAGCAGCTTCCAGCTCATATTCAGACATTTGACTTCTCACTGAAAGCAGCAAGTTTGAGTGTCTGTACCTTAGTTAGAAGAGATAACATGTCAGTAGTAATTAGAGTTGATTGAGCAATGCTGTCCTTGTAATGTAGTTTATGATTTTTATGGACAAGTCCAGTTTTTCTGTAGAGCCTCTCAAGTTGGTGACAGCAGCAGTGGAAGTTCACGTGTAAACCAGAGCAGCAAATCAGGTCCAAATGTGTTGTTCACAGTGAGTGGGATCATCATTGGCTGCTATGTTAACCTCCTGCAGCAGGATGTGTTTGGTCAGAGAATGGATAGATCACGAAGTCATTGTTGAGTTTAGGGAGACAGTAGACAGTTGGAGGAGGTTCAGCCAGTTGACACACAGTAGATAAAATAACTGAAGGCAGGAGCAGACACCTGTATGACTTTCCACCTCTCACATAGATTATTGTCCCTGGGCAGCGCCACAGGGCTGGTAGATGTAAACAAAGCTGGAGGAGAGGATTTATTCATCTGAGAAAAGTCACAGAGTTGTGTCTTGATGCTCAATCATCCAGGTACGTAAATCCCAAAAAGCTTGATTCTGTTCATCTGGATGTTTTCAGTGGGAGAAACGTTTCATCATCATCAGGTGACTTCTTCAGTCTCAGCTGACTGCAGGTTTCAATCTTATAAACAGGACATTTGTATGACTGAAACCAGCCCACTGAAGGAACAATGGGCTGGGAGGTCAGTTCATTGATCATTGGTACGCATATTGTCAGGACCATTGATCAATGGTTGTTGATCAATGGTCATGAGTCCAGTTCACAGAGAGCTGGGGAATGGCTGCAATCACAGCATTGTAAGATGGTGACAAATGTACCCTTAGGCCCCTCCTTCATTCAGAGATGGTCTTTCCTTTTCACATAAATGGCCTCCTTGACTCCGCCCTCAAACCAGCGTTCACATTTACTCAGGACCTTCTTGATGTGAAGTTCTTCTGCTTCGCTGGCTGCTGTGTCTGTGGGGATGGTGTTTGTTCTGTGTTGTAGTGTCCTGATGACGCCCAGTTTGTGCCCCAGTGGATGATGAGAGTCAAACCTTAAATACTGATCTGTATGCTTAAACAGAGTGAACCTTTAAGACCAGTTGTCTGTACGATCAACTCAGTCACCTGAAACATCTCCAAGTTTCTGGCTTTGATCATCAACCTGTTGGTAGTTCAGCTCTGAACACCAGTGAAATGTTTCTCCCACTGAAATCGCTGCATTCATATGAACAGCATCAACGCTTTGGGATCATGGAGTTGTGGACAAAGTCTCAGTTAATCAGATAAAGTCAAACCTATAATTGGTAAAGAGTTCGTGGATGATATGCCCCTTGATCGTAAAGAAGTGGATGTTGTGTGGACTAAAGTTCAGAGTGGTGGGTCATTCATAAATATTCTGTTCCAGCTGCTGGAGGACAACATCATCACTTTTGTGAAGAACGAGCTGAAGAAGATCCAGAAGGCTCTGAATCCAAATAAGCCCCAGTGCTTGGAGTTTCAGAGGGAGGATGATGAGCAGAGGAGCAGCAGCAGAGAGGCATTTGTAAAGATCACAGTGGACTTCCTGAGGAGAATGAAGCAGGAGGAGCTGGCTGACCGTCTGCAGAGACGTAAGAGGATTTATCTAAAGATTTAAGCTGCTGGATAAATGAGAGACTTGTGACACCAGTGTGTTCAGTCATTTCTCAGTGGGTCAGAAATTGTCATCAGCATTTTGTAAAATATGATTGTTAAAGTTGTATTTTTATTATTATTATTCAGAACTTCCAGCTGCTGTTTGTCATCGTAACCTTAAGTCTAAGCTGAAGAAGAAGTTCCAGTGTGTGTTTGAGGGCATCGCTAAAGCAGGAAACCCAACCCTCCTGAATCAGATCTACACAGAGCTCTACATCACAGAGGGAGGGACTGCAGAGGTCAATGATGAACATGAGGTCAGACAGATTGAAACAGCATCCAGGAAACCAGACAGACCAGAAACAACCATCAGACAAGAAGACATCTTTAAAGCCTCACCTGGAAGAGTTGAACCAATCAGAACAGTGCTGACAAAGAGAGTGGCTGGCATTGGGAAAACGGTCTTAACACAGAAATACAGCCTGGACTGGGCTGAAGACAAAGCCAACCAGGACATCCAGTTCATATTTCCATTCACTTTCAGAGAGCTGAATGTGCTGAAAGAGGAAAAGTTCAGCTTGGTGGGACTTGTTCATCACTTCTTTACTGAAACCAAAGAAGCAGGAATCTGCAGCTTTGAAGACTTCCAGGTTGTGTTCATCTTTGATGGTCTGGATGAGTATCGACTTCCTCTGGACTTCCACAAAACTACAATCCTAACTGACCCTAGAAAGTCCACCTCAGTGGATGTGCTGCTGATAAACCTCATCAGGGGGAAACTGCTTCCCTCTGCTCGCCTCTGGATAACCACACGACCTGCAGCAGCCAATCAGATCCCTCCTGACTGTGTTGGCATGGTGACAGAGGTCAGAGGGTTCACTGACCCACAGAAGGAGGAGTACTTCAGGAAGAGATTCAGAGATAAGAAGCAGGCCAGCAGCATCATCTCCCACATCAAGACATCACGAAGCCTCCACATCATGTGTCACATCCCAGTCTTCTGCTGGATCACTGCTACAGTTCTGGAGGATGTGCTGGAAACCAGAGAGGGAGGACAGCTGCCCAACACCCTGACTGAGATGTACATCCACTTCCTGGTGGTTCAGGCCAAAGTGAAGAAGGTCAAGTATGATGGAGGAGCTGAGACAGATCCACACTGGAGTCCAGAGAGCAGGAAGATGATGGAGTCTCTGGGAAAACTGGCTTTTGATCAGCTGCAGAAAGGAAACCTGATCTTCTATGAATCAGACCTGACAGAGTGTGGCATCGATATCAGAGCAGCCTCAGTGTACTCAGGAGTGTTCACACAGATCTTTAAAGAGGAGAGAGGACTGTACCAGGACAAGGTGTTCTGCTTCATCCATCTGAGTGTTCAGGAGTTTCTGGCTGCTCTTCATGTCCATCTGACCTTCATCAACTCTGGACTCAATCTGCTGGAACAACAACAAACAACATCCAAGAAATCTAAATTATTTAACAAACCAAACCTACAATCTCTCCACCAGAGTGCTGTGAACAAGGCCTTACAGAGTCCAAATGGACACCTGGACTTGTTCCTCCGCTTCCTCCTGGGTCTTTCACTGCAGACCAATCAGACTCTCCTACGAGGTCTGCTGACACAGACAGGAAGTAACTCACAGACCAATCAGGAAACAGTCCAGTACATCAAGAAGAAGCTCAGTGAGAATCTGTCTGCAGAAAAAAGCATCAATCTGTTCCACTGTCTGAATGAACTGAATGATTGTTCTCTAGTGGAGGAGATCCAACAGTACATAACATTAGGACTTGTCTCCAATGGCAATCTGTCTCCTGCTCAGTGGTCAGCTCTGGTCTTCATCTTACTGTCATCAGAAGAAGATCTGGATGAGTTTGACCTGCAGAAATACTCTGCTTCAGAGGAGGCTCTTCTGAGGCTGCTGCCAGTGGTCAAAGCCTCCAACAAAGCTCTGTGAGTAAACATGTGATCAGGCTTTTATCTATAACATAAATAGTGTAATGTGTGATGGACCCTTAAAAACTTAAACATATTTATTTACATGATCATCAGCACTAAATACTAGGGGTGCAACGATACACAAAATTCACGGTTCGGTTCGGTTCGATACTTTGGTGTCACGGTTCGATATTTTTTCGATACAAAAAAAATGTTCATGCCTTTTTAATTTGTCATTTATTAAAATTATAAATATATATTTTAACTCAAAAGTACAGTTTTTAAATTTAACCCTAACCCTTGTGCGTGTTTTTTATTTTGACAGCGAATGCGCACCTGCGGACCACTTATGTGCAGCCCTGGTTATTTAGCTCATCATATTGCAGCCACAGAAATTATTTTGTCCATGAAACCATAAAGCTGCACTTTCTTTTTGCCTTATAGTCTGATTTGTCATAACTTTTCCGTTTTGTGGTAAGCTTTTCTTTGGCTGTCACTTCTTCACCCTGACCTGTCTTATTTGGCTCAGCAGAACTAAAATATATATCCTGCTGCTTTTACACACACACTCACATAAGCTCAGCGATTCTCTGCGCGATCAACCTCTCACATGTTTAAGCTGCGGGAGATTTCACTTGTCATGTTTGCATAGTAAGCTAACGATTAATAAGACGATGTCAGAGGAATTGGTGCACAAATTATCATCACTCACAGATCAGTGCTGTCGCTCTCTATACACAGTTCGCACGATTGCAAAGTGAAAGCAAAAAAACAAGCGCAAATTCAAACGCGACTTCAATATGTCACATATTGACAGTGGCTCACCGATGCCAATGACATAATTACCCAGCTACATTTCTGAAAGAATGCAAAAGCATTGACATTTTTCCTACAATAGCCCGACGGGCAGGGAAGAGATAGATTTTGGTAGCCCGACTGAAAAAATCGCTAGCTCCGGGACGTCGGGCTAGCGATTTTGCGAGCCCTGTATCTGATTGAGGAATCACTCATCTTTGGAAAAGAGAGTTTATTACAGAGAAATGGCGCTTTCCAAAATAAAAGCTATACTATCCGCTTCTTCTGGGCTATATTCTCAGCAGCATAAGGAGAATCATGTGCTAACAGCTGTCTAAATGACTCGGCTAAAGTTAGTAGCATGCTTGTTGTTTTTGTCTTTGCACTAGGATGATGTCGGCGTAAATGTGCAGTCATATTCGTTGTGTTCCCACTAGTGCTTTCAGGTTAATCTCGTTGAAATGACCTTAACGCCACAACACGGCAAATCTCCGTTAACGAGCTACCGCCGATCGCTCCGTGCGTGGGGCTAGACGGCCAACACGTTAACGAGCTAACTGCGCTAACACACTAGTTCACACCAATGTAATTGAGCATTGCATGGCACATCCAACATACTGTTTTACTTTAGTCCATGACTCGCTTACCTTCAGGGTCATACGTCACATGAAAACCAAAATAATTCCAAACGCCAGATCTGAATGAGAGTGGGGGAGGTCCATGTTGCTGAGAGCTTAACTTCTGTCTCGCTAGCTTGCCCTGTGCTCTTCCTCCTGACTATGCTGTCTGTGTGGAGCGCTCAGTGGATCTGCGCTCGACAGTACAGCCTAGGCGGAGTAGTCGAACACAGATTCACTGAGCGCTCAACACAGACAGCATCGTCAGAAGGAAAATTGATAAAATAAATTACAAATGTTGTATTGTTCGATACATATGCGTACCGAACCGAAAGCACTGTATCGAACGGTTCAATATCGATACGAATATCGTTGCACCCCTAATATATACAGTATATTATAGTTAATGTTTGATAGCAGCAGTAAATGTCAGTGTCTTAAACATATCTGGGTGTCAGCTTTTATCAAAGTCATATCCAGAAATCATCCTGTAAGTAAACTTTATTCATACAGCAGCTTTCACAGGTCAAAAATCACAAAGTGCTTTACAATAGAAACAGGCAATAAAAACATTAAACAGCAAACACTGAACATCATACAGCCTAAAACTAGTTAAAGGCCACTCTGAATACTAGAGTCTGAATAAATGAGTTAGTGGGACCAGTAACAGCCTTTAACTGGAAGATCTCAGATGTGAGAAGAGCTGTAGGATTGTAGAAAGTCAGAAATATAGACTGGGACTAAAAGTAAGGACTAAAACTTTAAATAAAGCCTAAAATGAACTGGTTACCAGTGTGAAGAGATTAAACTGGAGTAATGTCCAGTCTGTTTCATGTGCTGGTTAAAAGCCTCGCAGCATCATTCTGTACTGACTGAAGACGTTCAAAGACTGTGATGGAGCCATAGGTGATCAACTCCCTCATTCCTCCTCTGGTCTTATTGCTCAGCTGAAGAGGAGTTCACTTCTATATGTTACAATCAGCATCACCAGTACAGCTCCAAGGATCTGCAGCTGCTGGCAGATTCAATCATGCATGCTTGATTGTTTTTCAGTCTCTCAGGTCAGATGAAGTCATATTCTTTATGAATCAGCATAAGTCAATAAAAATTCAAAGCAAATCAAGATAAGCGTTTATTCGTGTTTTAACAAATATATGAGCGAGAGGCACCTTTTTAGTCTAAAGTTATAATCATCTGCCACATTTCTAATCTCTTTACTACGTGGACTTTTAAAATATTTTCTGTTCCCCCAGACTGAGTCTCTGTAACTGGTCAGAGAGTTCATTTAACTTGTCATTTGATAACAGTTTGTTATCAAATTACAGTTTTTCAAATTGTGTTTTTATTTTGTTTTTTAGCCTGAGTGTCCCTGATCTCTCAGACAGAGGCTGTGAAGCTCTGTCCTCAGCTCTCAGCTCCCAGTCTTCTACACTGAGAGAGCTGGACTTAAGTAACAACAACCTGCAGGATCCAGCAGTGGAGTTTCTTTCTGCAGGACTGAGAAGTCCAGACTGTAAACTGAATACTCTGAGGTGAGATCAAGTTATGTTGTGCTTTTCATCAATTGACAGAATTAACCAATAAGAATCCACTAAATGGGAAAAAAGTCAGTTAAACTTCTGTAATAGTTTTATGATAATTTAATGAGCAGAGTTATTGATTAATATGTCAGCTACTTTGGTGCTAATGCACTGCCCGGCACATGGAGCCCAATTGGCATTTGCAATAGAATACCAGAATTGATTGACCATTGTCAGTTAACAAATGTCAGCGTCATCCATTTGTTGACTCTCAGTAAAAACACAGGATTAATTGCTAAATCTAATAACTCTTTAGTGCACCCTCATTGCAACTTAACAACAGTGTTTGTTTAATGTTTATCTGTCATTTTTCAGACTGAGTCACTGTAAGCTCTCAGAGAGAGGCTATGAAGCTCTGTCCTCAGCTCTCAGCTCCCAGTCCTGTAGTCTGAGACAGCTGGACCTGAGTAACTCTGACCTGCAGGATTCAGGAGTGAAGCTTCTGTCTGCTGGAGTGAAGAGTCCACACTCTAAAATGGAAACTCTCAGGTCAGGATTTAAAATTTTCCAATGATGATCACGTTAAACCTGATTTCTATTACTGCATAAACAGGAAATTGATTTTTAAAAAAGTCTTAATGTAGAAATTAGTGTCTGGGGTTTTTAGTGATATTTGTTCACTTTCTGTCTTTCATTTGCAATGAAATGTCCCATCTGCTCCTGAGTCCAAAATCTTTATTTTAGCAGTGCTTCATCCACCAAACCTTCTAGTTCGATTCCTGTATGCTGAAGGTTTTTACAGAGCTGTTTGTTCAGATATCAGAATTTGATTTTCAGAAACATTTAGTAATAAAAATATGATCAATTGATTATTTCTGACTGAAAAGATGAAATATACAGGGAGTGCAGAATTATTAGGCAAATGAGTATTTTGTCCACATCATCCTCTTCATGCATGTTGTCTTACTCCAAGCTGTATATGCTCGAAAGCCTACTACCAATTAAGCATATTAGGTGATGTGCATCTCTGTAATGAGAAGGGGTGTGGTCTAATGACATCAACACCCTATATCAGGTGTGCATAATTGTTAGGCAACGTCCTTTCCTTTGGCAAAATGGGTCAAAAGAAGGACTTGACAGGCTCAGAAAAGTCAAAAATAGTGAGATATCTTGCAGAGGGATGCAGCAGTCTCAAAATTGCAAAGCTTCTGAAGCGTGATCATCGAACAATCAAGCGTTTCATTCAAAATAGTCAACAGGGTCGCAAGAAGCGTGTGGAAAAACCAAGGAGCCAAATAACTGCCCAGGAACTGAGAAAAGTTAAGCGTGCAGCTGCCAAGATGCCACTTGCCACCAGTTTGGCCATATTTCAGAGCTGCAACATCACTGGAGTGCCCAAAAGCACAAGGTGTGCAATACTCAGAGACATGGCCAAGGTAAGAAAGGCTGAAAGACGACCACCACTGAACAAGACACACAAGCTGAAACGTCAAGACTGGGCCAAGAAATATCTCAAGACTGGTTTTTCTAAGGTTTTATGGACTGATGAAATGAGAGTGAGTCTTGATGGGCCAGATGGATGGGCCCGTGGCTGGATTGGTAAAGGGCAGAGAGCTCCAGTCCGACTCAGACGCCAGCAAGGTGGAGGTGGAGTACTGGTTTGGGCTGGTATCATCAAAGATGAGCTTGTGGGGCCTTTTCGGGTTGAGGATGGAGTCAAGCTCAACTCCCAGTCCTACTGCCAGTTTCTGGAAGACACCTTCTTCAAGCAGTGGTACAGGAAGAAGTCTGCATCCTTCAAGAAAAACATGATTTTCATGCAGGACAATGCTCCATCACACGCGTCCAAGTACTCCACAGCGTGGCTGCAAGAAAGGGTATAAAAGAAGAAAAACTAATGACATGGCCTCCTTGTTCACCTGATCTGAACCCCATTGAGAACCTGTGGTCCATCATCAAATGTGAGATTTACAAGGAGGGAAAACAGTACACCTCTCTGAACAGTGTCTGGGAGGCTGTGGTTGCTGCTGCACGCAATGTTGATGGTGAACAGATCAAAACACTGACAGAATCCATGGATGGCAGGCTTTTGAGTGTCCTTGCAAAGAAAGGTGGCTATATTGGTCGCTGATTTGTTTTTCTTTTGTTTTTGAATGTCAGAAATGTATATTTGTGAATGTGGAGATGTTATATTGGTGTCACTGGTAAAAATCAATAATTGAAATGGGTATATATTTGTTTTTTGTTAAGTTGCCTAATAATTATGCACAGTAATAGTCACCTGCACACACAGATATCCCCCTAAAATAGCTAAAACTAAAAACAAACTAAAAACTACTTCCAAAAACATTCAGCTTTGATATTAATGAGTTTTTTGGGTTCATTGAGAACATGGTTGTTGTTCCATAATAAAATTATTCCTCAGAAATACAACTTGCCTAATAATTCTGCACTCCCTGTGTATTTGGTCAGTGATATGACTCATTGCCTCACTTAAATATAAAATGTAAACAAAAATTCAAAACAATAGATTAATACAAAACAGAGTTTGACTGTCGAGCTTAAAGTGAGCTTGAATGTTATTCACTTCCTGTTTTATTTTGGTAGTTATCATCACCTGGTTTTTACTTTTAATTCCTCCCCCAACATTGTCTACATTAGTTTCAGCTGTAGAAGGTTTTATTGACTGTTTGATTTGTCACTTTTTTTAACTATAATTGTTGACTTATAAGCTATTGCTTAAAATGTATTTTCATTAAAATACCAAATAATTTATTACTTTATCATCTAATTAGATTATAATTCTGTAAATAAGAGTGATAGTGTGGCCTGTGTGGGTTGTCTTCAGGTTCTCTGCTTCCTCCCACAGTCCAAAAACATGCATGCTGGGTTAACTGGAGATGTGTGATTGTGAGCATAAATGTTTGTCTGTCTAGCTCTGTTTCTACCTGGCTACATCACCGTGGTTACTGATGCTGAACCAATAACCTGGTCTGGACCAGGTTATGTTCAGAGTTTTTGTTTAAAATCAGCTGAAGTGCCTCATTTTCACTGATTCTTTCATTTACAGAAAGCTTTAAGTGAGATATAGATTCAGTCATATGTTACTAATATTACTTTTAACCTGAGTAGCGAAAGTCCGCGGTGATCTGAAAATGATGTGCCGGGAGTTGTGCCGTTCTCTGCGGCTTCAGTGACCCTCGAGCTCTCGACTAGCTATCGAGTTGGTGGGTAACAGACGTCGCCGAAAACGTCGAAGCACTTTTGCACTTTTGCACTTTTGCAAATATGCGATATCTTCATAAACCGAGCAGATATTTGAAGTTTACACACCCACATTCTCCCCTGAAAATATGTTAAAAGTTTATTTTGTGACCCAGGAAGATTAATAAGAGTAATTTTAAAACTTAGTAGCGGTCACCATTACCGGAAACTGGAGTTTGGCTGGGCCGCACAATGAATTCTGGGATATGGTGGGCCACGAAGGACACACCCGACCCATCCTTCAAATTCGGGGAAAAGGAGGATGCATTTGTCGGCTGCATTCGGAGGAATTTGGACAGCCTTCGGTGCGTCGCTGTGACGTAATCTGTCTACAAATGTGTCCTCAGGAGGACGCAGCCCATGAATTTGTACACACCGAGCCTGCGTGCTGGTAGCAACTTAGCCACAGCTCGGGTGTGGAGGAGAAGCTGAAAAAGAAGGTTTTCTAGTTTGTAAGGAGGAAAAAACTGAGAGGACTAAGTGAAAGAGAGGCTGGAGAGTAACACAGAGCAGCAATGAATGCTGCTCACACAGTTTAGACAGTTTAGCATCAAATGTTCTAGTGAATTAGCTCCCAGCTAACTAGCATAGCAGCTAACTAGCAGAGCAGCTAACTAGCAAACCAGCTAACTGCACCCACAAGCTGCGACTGCATCTTTCTAACAAGAGCATCAGACACTCAGACTGGTTTTCTTTGTGGATGATGATGTATTCTCACACTGATCCTTCATGGTGATGCTGCCATCCACCCACTGCTCCTGGTGTTGCCAATTCCTCAGTAAGGAAAATCGCTATTGGCTGTCCTAAAAGTCGCTGCAAGTCACTAAATGATGTCATCGCCTAATTTGGATAAATGGTCATGCTAATGTAATTGTAACGTACGTTGTAGGACAGAAAAATAACATTGTGGAAGAGACATAGCGTGAGTAAAAAATGTCCTGGAATGCATTTAAATAAATAAATCATAGTTCTGTCTGTAACTATTACAACACTCTCACCACATTTGTTAACAATTCTCTCAACAAATGTGTTTCTCCTCGTTCTTTGTCATCCAGCTGCGACTTTAGGTATAAATGTGTCATAAACAGGATAAAGCAGTGCAGGTTCAATGTAATCAAACCTCAGACTGAGTTCAAAATCATCACCTGTCCCTGATACCACATCAGCACCAGAACCATGATGTGTTTACTCACATTTAAAAAGGTGGAGGTCAGTGTGAATGGACTGTTGTCATTGGTCTGAATGTGCCTCTATAAACATGTGCTCTTCATTATTGATGTTTTCCTAATGAACAGAAAATGAGACTTAACAAAATCCTTCTGACTGTTGTTGGAGCAGGTTGGGTCCTGGGTTTGAGTCCCCCGCTGAACCACAGGGGCTTCTAGCTTTGTTTCACAGTGTATAGAACAACAAATAAAACCAAATCACAAAAAAACACATCAAACTTTGAGGGTTGAACCAAGGATGAGGAAGCAGACTCGGCCCCAAACATCTGGATATATGGATGGTTACCAGAGCAACCACAGCAGTGTGCTCTCAGTATATTTAGTTGTATAAAGGTGTTTGTGGTGTGTTGCAGCTGAAGCATGTATGTTGACACAGGGAGAAAATAGTGTGAGGACACTGTTCACAGCAGTCACAGCTCGCTGCCTTCAACAGTCTCTTCCTTCCTTGTTTGGATGTCACTGATATCATCTTCTGCTCTCACACTGACCACCTGTTGGAGCTAACATGCTAACATGGAAGCAGCAGGTATGCCACCTGTGGCAGCTGAGGTCACGTGATCTGAGTGTTTGAACCACACGTTGGAGCAGCGTTTCCAAACATCTGCACTTCAGAAGCTCCAAAGTGTGGAAATGTCACTGTGGAGCGTCTCGTCGCTATCTAAGAGATTTTCTTACCTCTGCAAAGCGAAGCTTGCAAACAGCACCATAGTTTGTCAATCCCAACCAATCAGAGCGCTCCTTATGTCACGTCACATGACTCGTGTGTTTTCCTCTTTGATTAGCACCCAAAGAACTAAAGAAAGGCTAAAAGGACATTCAGCCAATCAAATCCCTCCTAGCAACAGGAAGTCTAGAGAGGAAATGGAGCAGAGAAGGAGAATCACCAGTTTAAATGTCTGAGTTTTAAACTGGTGACCCTCTAAAGAGGCTTTTATTGACTCTTTCTGTTTTCTTTACAGCTTTTTCCACCATTTAAACTGTTTAATATCAGATTTAGAAATAACTTTTGGACAGTTTTTCTACATTTGCACTAAAATGTGACATCAGTAATGACTTTCTGACTTTACGTTGGACTAATCTAACGACTCAGCCTGGCTATGTTGGACTGGGTGTGGCAGCAGCTCCCAGTTTGAGTTCAGGAGACAGACACTCTCTCTACTTTGAAGATCAGCTTCAAACTTTCCTTTTTGATAAAACTTATAGTTCGAGCTGGATCAGGTGACCCTGAACCATCCCTTAGTTATGCTGCTATAGGCTCAGGCTGTTGGTGGACTTCCCATGATGCTCTGCTTTCTTCTCCCCTCTTTTCACTCCTGATGCTTTTATATGTCACTACTACGTGTCCTTAACTTTTGTCTCTCTGTTTTGTTCTTGTCTCTCTGAGCTCATCTCTTCTCTTTCCCCTCACCCTGCAACCAGTCATGGTAGATGCTCCTCCTGGAGCCTGTTTTCACTGGGAGGATCTTTGTGTCAAAGGGAGTTCTTCTTCCCACCATCACCAAGTGCTGCTCACAGTGGATTGTGTCGCGAAATCTATCAATGTAGAGCAGTGAGACAAACCACGGAGGCCCCAGAGAAATGCAATCAAACGATGAGTTTATTAACACACAGGAGAAAACATCAGCCTATGTCTTCTGACAAAAATACATGTTGTGGACACTTACAAAGCAGTGGGGTATACGCCCCCCCATGGCGTCAATAAAAATAGTCAGAGTAAAATAGGTTCCAGACATTAGTCACAGTTAATGGTACGTCTTGTACATCTTTAATGGCTGTATAGCTGTATATCCCAGATTCTGTAAAGTTATTTATTTCATATTCTGTATAGTTTTTCATATTTATATCCTGTTCATATCCTGTACATAGCTTGTACTCACTACAGCCTGTACATACTTATAGTTATAGAATATTCACAACATACTTCATACCGTGTACATTATAACATAATAGACCCATTTCTGTAATATACTCACATATCTATATTATTGCTAATATATATTGTAATATATCTATATCACTAAAGCACTTCTGGATGGATGCAAACTGCATTTCGTTGCCCTGTACCTGTGCATGTGCAATGACAATAAAGTTGAATTCTATTCTATTCTATTCTAATTCTATAAACAGACACAGAACTTCTCTTTTCTGTAACACCTTCCATACAAGGTAATAAACTTCAAGCCCTCAGGGTCTCTGGGGCTAATTATTGACTCTGGTCATCTGTTGCCAAGTAGAGTAAATATAGTGAGACACCAAATGAGTTAAGGCCTCAGGCCTGACGCATTCCTAGATTATATGTGTTATATGTATTGTAAGCATGCATGCAATCATCCTGTTCTAGTTTCCCTCAGCATGTATCACCTGGACAGTCACGCCAGTGAAGCTTAAGACCCTTAATGAACCGAACATCAACTCGACATAAGCACAAATATGCAATGTGTATGAAATACTTCTGACCGTACTTGTAATAAAAGTTAACATAATGGAAGGATCCTCAAATGAACATGTTCAATAGACAACTTTAATGCAATATCAATACTGTGAGAAATATTATTAGATGGAATAATGCTGTAAAGAACATTATTAATGCAGTTATAATGATGCAGATTATATGGCAGCAATAAAAGAATTTCTGTATCTCCACAATTGTCTGATGGTTGGGGCTTTCTCTCTGATATTGGAGGCTGTTACCTTACACTGTTAAACAGCTTCAGATGACTGTTGTTGTCCATTGGGAATTGTCACTTTTAAATAAAGTTACATTGAATGGATGTAAATGGATAGATGTTATTGTGACAAAGAGAAAACGATTGTTGACAGATAGATTGTTGTTTTGTGTGTCTGCAGTCTGTCAGGCTGTCTGATCACAGAGGAAGGCTGTACTTCTCTGGCCTCAGCTCTGAGCTCCAACCCCTCCCATCTGAGAGAGCTGGACCTGAGCTACAATCATCCAGGTCCCTCAGGAATGAAGCTTCTGTCGGCTGGACTGAAGGATCCAGGCTGGAGACTGGACACTCTCAGGTATGGAGAGAATGTCTGATAGAGGAGGAAGAGCTGGAAACATTTCCTGTGTCCTTCACTCACTTCCTGTTTGTTTCCTGCAGATGACACATGAACAATCACACATGCAGGAATATTTTCAGGGACAGACACACTAGTCTAGCTGGATAGTTCATGGATATTTATGTAGGGGTCTCCAAGGAGTCTGTTTGCAGGAACATTTAGGTCACAGGTGTACCTGAGATAGATACCAGTGTACCTAATAAAGTGTGAGCTAACATTTGGAAATGGAAGCTAAAATAATGACAAACTGTACATTCACAGCTGAATTCACAATAAATTTGTTCTCAAGTGCACATTTTTCTGTTATTGTTCTTGTTGAAAACACGCAGTTCTTTGAATCTTTGGGCTGAAGGAGGGACAATACTCGGTGTATAAATGCTCAATCAACAATCATTTATTTCCATACAATTCAACAGTCAGAGCATTACAACGTCCGGACGGGAGAGATGCTACCAGAGGGTCAGGC